>NW_027466477.1:4815000-4975000 GCF_050575085.1 Anarhichas minor
TACTTTGATTTTGAGGCACTTTTTACACTCCAGAGCTCTTATCTCACTGCTGGAGTCACTGATTATAAGAGGTGAATATTGTTGCTGTCCAGTTAAAGTCTGGTAACTTGATGATACAATGACTTTTGAAAATGTTTGAGAGAGGGATGCTTTCATTTATTGGCAATAAAGAAATGAACCAATCACACGTCACCAAACCAACCTCTTCAGGTTCTTTCAGTTGCCGCCTTCGATTCCAAACACCTTAAAAACATTTACATTTCAGCATTTACTGAACTTTTAATCATTTATGTTCAGTTTTTGACTAAATCTGCAACTAAACTTGTGTTTTGGATTGAGACTCGTCCTGTCTGCTGTAGTCTGATGATTCCTCTCATACAGCACTTGAAGCAATACCTACAAAAAATAATGTGTCGTAATTTGTAGATATCCCACAAAATAGTTCTGGGTTTCATCCACGTAGTCTTGGGGGGTGTATGAGTCCAACAGACGGAGACCTTTCCTCCAGGACTTCCTCGTGTGAAACCAGAAGTCAATGTTGATGGTTTTGTGACGTAACTTGTGTTCTTCAGTAACCACAAACTCGTTGTTCTGGTACCAAAACTAACTGAGTTTCACACGTGTTGCTGGACTTGCTTAGGAAGAATGAGGAGTAACTTTCCGTAGGATATCATACGAACCGTCTACGGACACGACATGAGTTCATATCTGACATGTGTGAGGTTACGTTGCCATGGAAATACTCTGAAGGGCTGTTGTAGTTTTAAGAAGGTTTGATGACTACAGATGTAATGTGTGGTTCAGGTCGTCGTAGGATCGGACAAAGTTGACAGCATGATGGTGGAGTTGCACCACAACAAATAGTCTCAATAGTGAAAAGTAAAAGTTCTCATAATTGAAGTTTTCCCAACTATTTTCTCACGTTTCATGTTTTAATGTTAACGTTACGCAGACGTTAGATGCGTCTAATAAAGATGGGGATGTGTTTACATTGAAGTAGCCTCGGTATCAGACGCTGAAGGACTCTGAACAAACGTCACGATTTGACGAGTTGAGAATGAGAACGTGTTGGTTTTTCTATATGAAATAACTGGAGTTTTAGTAAAGTCGTGAACTTTACATCCTCATTAAAAGACATCTCATTCAGATCCGGTTTATGAATTTAAAGGCGGGACTACGATGAGCAAACAATCAGAAATCTTACTGCAGATTAAATCTTGCTGCAGATTAAATCTTGTGCAGATTAAATCTTGTGCAGTTTAATCTTGCTGCAGATTAAATGTTGTGCAGATTAAATGTTGTGCAGATTAAGTCTTGTGCAGTTTAATCTTGCTGCAGATTAAATCTTGTGCAGATTAAATCTTGTGCAGATTAAATCTTGTGCAGTTTAATCTTGTGCAGTTTAATCTTGCTGCAGATTAAATCTTGCTGCAGATTAAGTCTTGTGCAGATTAAATCTTGTGCAGATTAAGTCTTGTGCAGTTTAATCTTGCTGCAGATTAAATCCTGTGCAGATTAAATCTTGTGCAGTTTAATCTTGCTGCAGATTAAATCTTGTGCAGTTTAATGTTGCTGCATATAAAATGTTGCTGCAGTTTAATCTTGTGCAGTTTAATCTTGCTGCATATTAAATCTCGCTGCAGATTGAGTCTTGTGCAGATTAAATCTTGCTGCAGATTAAGTCTTGTGCAGATTAAATCTTGCTGCAGATTAAATCTTGTGCAGTTTAATCTTGCTGCAGATTACATTTTGTGCAGTTTAATCTTGCTGCAGATTAAATCTTGTGCAGTTTAATCTTGCTGCAGATTAAATCTTGCTGCAGATTAAATTTTGTGCAGATTAAATCTTGTGCAGATTAAGTCTTGTGCAGTTTAATCTTGCTGCAGATTAAATCCTGTGCAGATTAAATTTTGTGCAGTTTAATCTTGCTGCAGATTAAATCTTGTGCAGTTTAATCTTGCTGCAGATTAAATCTTGTGCAGTTTAATGTTGCTGCATATAAAATGTTGCTGCAGTTTAATCTTGTGCAGTTTAATCTTGCTGCATATTAAATCTCGCTGCAGATTGAGTCTTGTGCAGATTAAATCTTGCTGCAGATTAAGTCTTGTGCAGATTAAATCTTGCTGCAGATTAAATCTTGCTGCAGATTAAGTTTTGTGCAGATTAAATCTTGCTGCAGATTAAATCTTGTGCAGTTTAATGTTGCTGCAGATTAAATCTTGTGCAGTTTAATCTTGCTGCAGATTAAATCTTGTGCAGTTTAATCTTGCTGCAGATTAAATCTTGTGCAGATTAAATCTTGTGCAGTTTAATCTTGTGCAGTTTAATCTTGCTGCAGATTAAATCTTGTGCAGATTAAATCTTGTGCAGTTTAATCTTGTGCAGTTTAATCTTGCTGCAGATTAAATCTTGCTGCAGATTGAGTCTTGTGCAGATTAAATCTTGCTGCAGATTAAGTCTTGTGCAGATTAAATCTTGCTGCAGATTAAATCTTGTGCAGTTTAATCTTGCTGCAGATTAAATTTTGTGCAGTTTAATCTTGCTGCAGATTAAATCTTGTGCAGTTTAATGTTGCTGCAGATTAAATCTTGCTGCAGATTAAGTTTTGTGCAGATTAAATCTTGCTGCAGATTAAATCTTGTGCAGATTAAATCTTGTGCAGTTTAATCTTGCTGCAGATTAAATCTTGTGCAGTTTAATCTTGCTGCAGATTAAATCTTGCTGCAGATTAAATCTTGTGCAGATTAAATCTTGTGCAGTTTAATCTTGTGCAGTTTAATCTTGCTGCAGATTAAATCTTGTGCAGATTAAATCTTGTGCAGTTTAATCTTGTGCAGTTTAATCTTGCTGCAGATTGAGTCTTGTGCAGATTAAATCTTGCTGCAGATTAAGTCTTGTGCAGATTAAATCTTGCTGCAGATTAAATCTTGTGCAGTTTAATCTTGCTGCAGATTAAATCTTGCTGCAGATTAAATCGTGTGCAGATTAAATCTTGTGCAGTTTAATTTTGTGCAGTTTAATCTTGCTGCAGATTAAATCTTGTGCAGATTAAATCTTGTGCAGATTTAATCTTGTGCAGTTTAATCTTGCTGCAGATTAAATCTTGCTGCAGATTGAGTCTTGTGCAGATTAAATCTTGCTGCAGATTAAGTCTTGTGCAGATTAAATCTTGTGCAGATTAAATCTTGTGCAGATTAAGTCTTGTGCAGTTTAATCTTGCTGCAGATTAAATCTTGTGCAGTTTAATCTTGCTGCAGATTAAATCTTGTGCAGTTTAATGTTGCTGCAGATTAAATCTTGTGCAGTTTAATGTTGCTGCAGATTAAATCTTGCTGCAGATTAAGTTTTGTACAGATTAAATCTTACTGCAGTTTAATGTTGCTGCAGTTTAATCTTGCTGCAGATTAAATCTTGTGCAGATTTAATCTTGTGCAGTTTAATCTTGCTGCATATTAAATCTCGCTGCAGATTGAGTCTTGTGCAGATTAAATCTTGCTGCAGATTAAGTCTTGTGCAGATTAAATCTTGCTGCAGATTAAATCTTGTGCAGTTTAATCTTGCTGCAGATTACATTTTGTGCAGTTTAATCTTGCTGCAGATTAAATCTTGTGCAGTTTAATCTTGCTGCAGATTAAATCTTGCTGCAGATTAAATTTTGTGCAGATTAAATCTTGTGCAGATTAAGTCTTGTGCAGTTTAATCTTGCTGCAGATTAAATCCTGTGCAGATTAAATTTTGTGCAGTTTAATCTTGCTGCAGATTAAATCTTGTGCAGTTTAATCTTGCTGCAGATTAAATCTTGTGCAGTTTAATGTTGCTGCATATAAAATGTTGCTGCAGTTTAATCTTGTGCAGTTTAATCTTGCTGCATATTAAATCTCGCTGCAGATTGAGTCTTGTGCAGATTAAATCTTGCTGCAGATTAAGTCTTGTGCAGATTAAATCTTGCTGCAGATTAAATCTTGCTGCAGATTAAGTTTTGTGCAGATTAAATCTTGCTGCAGATTAAATCTTGTGCAGTTTAATGTTGCTGCAGATTAAATCTTGTGCAGTTTAATCTTGCTGCAGATTAAATCTTGTGCAGTTTAATCTTGCTGCAGATTAAATCTTGTGCAGATTAAATCTTGTGCAGTTTAATCTTGTGCAGTTTAATCTTGCTGCAGATTAAATCTTGTGCAGATTAAATCTTGTGCAGTTTAATCTTGTGCAGTTTAATCTTGCTGCAGATTAAATCTTGCTGCAGATTGAGTCTTGTGCAGATTAAATCTTGCTGCAGATTAAGTCTTGTGCAGATTAAATCTTGCTGCAGATTAAATCTTGTGCAGTTTAATCTTGCTGCAGATTAAATTTTGTGCAGTTTAATCTTGCTGCAGATTAAATCTTGTGCAGTTTAATGTTGCTGCAGATTAAATCTTGCTGCAGATTAAGTTTTGTGCAGATTAAATCTTGCTGCAGATTAAATCTTGTGCAGATTAAATCTTGTGCAGTTTAATCTTGCTGCAGATTAAATCTTGTGCAGTTTAATCTTGCTGCAGATTAAATCTTGCTGCAGATTAAATCTTGTGCAGATTAAATCTTGTGCAGTTTAATCTTGTGCAGTTTAATCTTGCTGCAGATTAAATCTTGTGCAGATTAAATCTTGTGCAGTTTAATCTTGTGCAGTTTAATCTTGCTGCAGATTGAGTCTTGTGCAGATTAAATCTTGCTGCAGATTAAGTCTTGTGCAGATTAAATCTTGCTGCAGATTAAATCTTGTGCAGTTTAATCTTGCTGCAGATTAAATCTTGCTGCAGATTAAATCGTGTGCAGATTAAATCTTGTGCAGTTTAATTTTGTGCAGTTTAATCTTGCTGCAGATTAAATCTTGTGCAGATTAAATCTTGTGCAGATTTAATCTTGTGCAGTTTAATCTTGCTGCAGATTAAATCTTGCTGCAGATTGAGTCTTGTGCAGATTAAATCTTGCTGCAGATTAAGTCTTGTGCAGATTAAATCTTGTGCAGATTAAATCTTGTGCAGATTAAGTCTTGTGCAGTTTAATCTTGCTGCAGATTAAATCTTGTGCAGATTAAATCTTGTGCAGTTTAATCTTGCTGCAGATTAAATCTTGTGCAGTTTAATCTTGCTGCAGATTAAATCTTGTGCAGTTTAATGTTGCTGCAGATTAAATCTTGCTGCAGATTAAGTTTTGTACAGATTAAATCTTACTGCAGTTTAATGTTGCTGCAGATTAAATCTTGCTGCAGATTAAGTTTTGTGCAGATTAAATCTTGCTGCAGATTAAATCTTGTGCAGATTAAATCTTGTGCAGTTTAATCTTGCTGCAGATTAAATCTTGTGCAGTTTAATCTTGCTGCAGATTAAATCTTGCTGCAGATTAATGTTGCTGCAGATTAAATCTTGTGCATTTTAATGTTGCTGCAGATTAAATCTTGCTGCAGATTAAATTTTGTGCAGATTAAATCTTGCTGCAGATTAAGTTTTGTGCAGATTAAATCTTGCTGCAGATTAAATCTTGTGCAGTTTAATCTTGCTGCAGATTAAATCTTGTGCAGGTTAATCTTGCTGCAGATTAAATCTTGTGCAGATTAAATCTTGCTGCAGATTAAATCTTGCTGCAGATTAAGTCTTGCTGCAGATTAAATGTTGTGCAGATTAAATTTTGTTGCAGATTAAATCTTGTGCAGATTAAATCTTGCTGCAGATTAAATCTTGTTGCAGATTAAATCTTGTGCAGATTAAGTCTTGCTGCAGATTAAATCTTGCTGCAGATTAAATCTTGTGCAGATTAAATTTTGTGCAGATTAAATTTTGTGCAGATTAAATCTTGTGCAGATTAAATCTTGTGCAGATTAAATCTTGCTGCAGATTAGCGAAATGTCTTCCCATAAACGGACACGTTATTGCTCTGAAAACAACTCGACTGGCAGAAAAAGCTGCGACCCTGAAATCTCACATCAGTGTTTTCTGATATTGTCCGTTTCATCTTCGCTGTGTGTCACAACAAATAAGAGCAAATTACTAAAAATAAAAAGCGAAGCGCGATGCGACACGGAGAGCGGCAGCAGCAGTTCCTCTGCTGGCAGATCGACGCTCACCGTGCGGACGCCTCGCGCTCCAAGTTAGAAATCGGAGATTGGACGAGAAACGAATAAAGCGGTCTTGCCAGCTGACGGACAGACGGACTCACAGTCGGGAATCTGGACGAGCTGTGGAGTATTCTGGTGCTTCTTCATAGGAGGAGATGGTTAATCTGACCCAGGAGACGCAGTTAAATGAAGTCTACTGAGGGACTCGGGGCTCCAGTCTCATGGGTTCATTTTATCCCCCGATGAGGAACAGTGCTGCCGACGGCAACGTTGTCAAGAGTCTACTGACACACTCGCTCTCTAACTGGCTAATTGCACACACACACACACACACACACACACACACACACACACACACACACACACACACACACACACACACACACACACACACACACACACACACACACACACACACACACACACACACACTAGCTGGAGTTAGACATTCACCAGAAACTATCCACCTTTTGAAAAATCACTCTCGACCGATGAGACGTCAGTCAGCTGAGAGAGCAGAGACGTCCTGACTCCTGGCTGTTTGTCTTCAGGAGGAGTCATCGCTGACGTGTCCTCAAGTCTATCAAAGTAAAAGAACTGATTCTGAAAGAATTGAATTGAATTCAGTTGAAGAAACCAAAAGAAAAATAAACAGAGGACTGTCTTTATTTTTAATAAAAATGTGAAGACCTAAACTCTGACTCAGAGCGCAGAAAGACTGGAAACCTCTGAAATGAGGAAGAGGAAGAGGAAGAGGAGAGGGAACATGTAGGAAGGAAAAGGGAGGACAAAGGAAGTGAGGAAGCTAAATGTAAGATCACAAGGAAGTGATGAGGAAAATTAAAGTAGGAGGCAAAGAAGAAAAATAATTAAAAGACTCAAACATAATAACACGTGCAACACCTGTCCACTGTCCTTTAGTCATCTGTTTTATTTTACCTTTTATTTTGGCGGGACGGTCTCCTGAGATCAGAGAGTCCTCTACAAAAGACAAGAGCAAGAAAACATTCAAGAGAAAGACAGTATTTTAAACGTTGTATCTTAATATCAACATATTCCATAAAAATAATGTATCTACTGACAGTTATAGGTTGTGCATCACAGCCTGATTACTCCATTAATATCCACACTGTTGCACTGGAAATGTCCAAATGTGGATTAATCCTCCGCTGAAAATAGTCCCCAATGAATTCACTATCTCCTCCTGTTTCACTGAGACTCTTTCTCAAATTATTAATACTTTGACGTTTTGGTAAATACACTTATTTGCTTTTTTTACTGTTATATGGATTCGGCTACAGTTAGCCTAGCTTAGCATAAACAATGGAGGCTGGTGAATACAGCTGTTTTAGTTCAACAACAGACCCAGAATCACCCAAAGCTCATTAATGATCATGTTGTATCGTGGTTGTTTGACACAAGGACCACAAAGACGGTCAGTTTCAGTAAAATCCACGACTTTCCCTAAATGTTTGTTTTCATCTGACGGAACTGAAATCAAACACAAGGTCCCTGTTGTTTTATTACACCGTCTGTCTTTAATCTCATGATATTCTATTGTGCATTGTCACATTTTCATTTGAGGATGTTTTTACAGGATTAAATCTTTAAGAACAAGACTAAAATAAAGGTTAGAAAGAGAGAGATGAAGTCCAAGTGTTTGACCTGATGGTGGCGCTACAGAGTCATTCTAATTCGTCTTCTGGAGACCATAAATAGCTCAAGAGACATTTCACTCCGGAACACAACACAATGTTGGAGGCACCATTTAGAATATATTCAAACAGTCATTTAGATTCGATATATTAGAGGAAAGGTTAAACACCGAACAGCAACACTAATGATGTGCATCTCTATTTGTGTAACGATGCTAAACTCAGCATTAATTAAAGTTAAAGGCAGCAGCAAGTTCCCTTCAGATTTCTGGATGTGTCGTTTCTCAGAGAAGAGGAAGAAGACGAGAACAGCGACGTTGACGGTGTTAATATTTACCCCGCCGAGGAAAGGGCGCAACTCTGTGCAGAAGCTACAGATGACTTTAAAATGTCATTTTCTAGTTCACTGCCCTGTAACTCTGCTGCTGCTTTGAAGGGAAAACAAACAGCAGCATTTAAATCAAACACTCCGGTTGCAAAATGTCACAGAGGGAAAGAGGACACTCCAGATATTTACAGTTTGTGAGAAATGATTTCATGAAGAATCCAGCTGTGCTTTATTTCATGAAACATACAACATTCTCAACCTTTTGTTGATCACAAAAACAAACAGTTCAGATCCTGTAATTCTATAAATACACTTAAGAATCATCTGATTTCATAGCAGTGTTACATTATTTATATTTTGTGTTTTTATTCTGAACTGGTCTTCTGTGTCGTCCTACACATGGGAGTCAACTCTTTAAATCTACTTTTAAACTATCGTATATTATGTATTATATTTCTGTTGCCATGTGGATGTTGAAACATATATTTTCAGCATTAGAATAAAAGCAGTTAACAAACCTGTTGATGGCACTTTTATTGTGCAGTTTTTTTTTGCTACTGCTGGGTCTTTGAGGTTTACATGTAGATAATTAACCTAACTAAGTAGTTTAGTTGTCTTAACTTAATTAAGTAGTTTAGTTGTCTCAACCTAACTAAGTAGTTTAGTTGTCTTAACCTAACTAAGTAGTTTAGTTGTCTTAACCTAACTAAGGTGTTTTGTTGTCTAAACCTAACTAAGTAGTTTAGTTGTCTCAACCTAACTAAGTAGTTTAGTTGTCTTAACCTAACTAAGTTGTTTTGTTGTCTAAACCTAACTAAGTAGTTTAGTTGTCTTAACCTAACTAAGTAGTTTGGTTGTCTAAACCTAACTAAGTCGTTTTGATGTCTAAACCTAACTAAGTCGTTTTGTTGTCTTAACCTAACTAAGTCGTTTTGTTGTCTTAACCTAACTAAGTCGTTTTGATGTCTAAACCTAACTAAGTCGTTTTGTTGTCTAAACCTAACTAAGTCGTTTTGTTGTCTAAACCTAACTAAGTAGTTTAGTTGTCTTAACCTAACTAAGTAGTTTGGTTGTCTAAACCTAACTAAGTCGTTTTGATGTCTAAACCTAACTAAGTCGTTTTGTTGTCTTAACCTAACTAAGTCGTTTTGTTGTCTAAACCTAACTAAGTCGTTTTCTTGTCTAAACCTAACTAAGTAGTTTAGTTGTCTTAACCTAACTAAGGTGTTTTGTTGTCTAAACCTAACTAAGTCGTTTTGTTGTCTTAACCTAACTAAGTCGTTTTGTTGTCTAAACCTAACTAAGTCGTTTTGTTGTCTAAACCTAACTAAGTAGTTTAGTTGTCTTAACCTAACTAAGTCGTTTTGTTGTCTAAACCTAACTAAGTAGTTTAGTTGTCTTAACCTAACTAAGTTGTTTTGTTGTCTAAACCTAACTAAGTAGTTTGGTTGTCTAAACCTAACTAAGTCGTTTTGATGTCTAAACCTAACTAAGTCGTTTTGTTGTCTTAACCTAACTAAGTCGTTTTGTTGTCTTAACCTAACTAAGTCGTTTTGTTGTCTAAACCTAACTAAGTCGTTTTGTTGTCTAAACCTAACTAAGTAGTTTAGTTGTCTTAACCTAACTAAGTCGTTTTGTTGTCTAAAACTAACTAAGTAGTTTAGTTGTCTTAACCTAACTAAGTTGTTTTGTTGTCTAAACCTAACTAAGTAGTTTAGTTGTCTTAACCTAACTAAGTAGTTTAGTTGTCTTAACCTAACTAAGTTGTTTTGTTGTCTAAACCTAACTAAGTAGTTTAGTTGTCTTAACCTAACTAAGTCGTTTTGTTGTCTAAACCTAACTAAGTAGTTTAGTTGTCTTAACCTAACTAAGTCGTTTTGTTGTCTAAACCTAACTAAGTAGTTTAGTTGTCTTAACCTAACTAAGTAGTTTGGTTGTCTAAACCTAACTAAGTCGTTTTGATGTCTAAACCTAACTAAGTAGTTTTGTTGTCTAAACCTAACTAAGTCGTTTTGTTGTCTAAACCTAACTAAGTAGTTTAGTTGTCTTAACCTAACTAAGTCGTTTTGTTGTCTAAACCTAACTAAGTAGTTTAGTTGTCTTAACCTAACTAAGTCGTTTTGTTGTCTAAACCTAACTAAGTAGTTTCGTTGTCTTAACCTAACTAAGTAGTTTAGTTGTCTTAACCTAACTAAGGTGTTTTGTTGTCTAAACCTAACTAAGTAGTTTAGTTGTCTCAACCTAACTAAGTAGTTTAGTTGTCTTAACCTAACTAAGTAGTTTAGTTGTCTTAACCTAACTAAGTCGTTTTGTTGTCTTAACCTAACTAAGTTGTTTTGTTGTCTAAACCTAACTAAGTAGTTTAGTTGTCTTAACCTAACTAAGTAGTTTGGTTGTCTAAACCTAACTAAGTCGTTTTGATGTCTAAACCTAACTAAGTCGTTTTGTTGTCTTAACCTAACTAAGTCGTGTTGTTGTCTAAACCTAACTAAGTCGTTTTGTTGTCTTAACCTAACTAAGTCGTTTTGATGTCTAAACCTAACTAAGTCGTTTTGTTGTCTAAACCTAACTAAGTAGTTTTGTTGTCTAAACCTAACTAAGTAGTTTAGTTGTCTTAACCTAACTAAGTAGTTTGGTTGTCTAAACCTAACTAAGTCGTTTTGATGTCTAAACCTAACTAAGTCGTTTTGTTGTCTTAACCTAACTAAGTCGTGTTGTTGTCTAAACCTAACTAAGTCGTTTTGTTGTCTAAACCTAACTAAGTCATTTTGTTGTCTAAACCTAACTAAGTAGTTTAGTTGTCTTAACCTAACTAAGTAGTTTGGTTGTCTAAACCTAACTAAGTCGTTTTGATGTCTAAACCTAACTAAGTCGTTTTGTTGTCTAAACCTAACTAAGTCGTTTTGATGTCTAAACCTAACTAAGTAGTTTTGTTGTCTAAACCTAACTAAGTAGTTTTGTTGTCTTAACCTAACTAAGTAGTTTGGTTGTCTAAACCTAACTAAGTAGTTTGTTTGTCTAAACCTAACTAAGTAGTTTGGTTGTCTTAACCTAAACTACTCTGTTAGGTTTAGACAACAAAACTAAGTAGAAATTACTATCTTTTTTTATAAGGTATCATATGAACTATTGTTTGAGGATACGATTCACCACAGATAATACATTTAAAAGTTCAGAGTAAACTATCTCATTTATCTGAATTTGCTCTGCAGCAGCTGTTGTTTTAACAGTTTTTTAAGAGCTCTGATGCTAAAATATCAGAGAGCTGATGAACAGACTTGTGTGAATATGAATAAAAAGCCTCTAGAAGCCCTGAGAGGAGGCGGTGGTCTCTGTTGCTGAGAGTCTGGAGGAGGGAATCAGGGTCAGATCCTTCAGTTTAAGGAGAGGAAGCAGAGCTGGAAGTGACGGCGAGCTCGCTGAACTCGTGACCTTCAGCCGGCTGAAGACGATCAATAAAGAGCTGCAGAGAAAGTCAAGGTTACCTGATGCTTTATGGATTCTGGAGGAGGTATAGCTTCATATTCAGGAGTGATAGCACGTCGAAGCTGGAATATATAAAATGTCTTCCCTCCTGTGACCCGAAAGTAAAAGCATCACAAACTGACTGATAGAATTATTTCCACTTAATGCTGGCAGTTTAAAAGAGGCCATTAAGGTGAGAAACTCATTCTTCATTCACTGGTCAATTTAGAAATCTTTCATCTATTTTTCTTCAACAAATTCTCTTCTTTCAGACTCGAGGATAGAAAACATTAATTTTATTACTTTGTCTGTTTGTAGATTTCTCCTAAATTCACCAAAAGTTACCATTACATAATGCCTCATTTGCATATTTAAACATAACATGTCAGTAAACTTGTAATACAGTAAATAATGCTCTTAATGTGAGTGATGAAGTGGTGAAGTTTCATGGTGATATCTATGAGTTCATGTTTTGACCCTATTCACCTGTAGAGTCTTCACACACTCATTTGGCGATGTGGAAGAACTCTCTCCCTATAAAACACTAATCTAACTAATATCCTCCTTCATCAGTGGATCTCTGAGGAAGGGAGCTGTACATTAATGCAATAGAGGCTTCTTAGTTTGCTCAGCTGGTTTAATGGATCACCGTGTGTCTCACTTTACATGCATTTCTGGAACTCCCGTATAACCCCCGGTATATGCGCAAGCGCATTAGACTACCGTATATATGACAGGAGCTGCCATGTTTTCCGGGGGAGTGGCAGCTTATCCAGCTACCTTCAGTTAGCCTGCGCTGGAGCAGGTTCAAGCTTATGGATGTGTTGCCATGGTGATTTTGCCAAACTTGCTTCGTGGAACCGAAAAGCCTGATTTATGTAATCTTATCCTGAAAATGATCCAGCTAACTCAGTTAGCCACGTACGAGGAACGGGGCCCTGTTTCACTGCAGCATTATTATTATTATTATTATTATGATTATTATTATTCCGTCAGCACAGATGAAACTAATGTGGTTAACAACGGCTCGGTCACATCACGTAGTAAGTTATAGACGAAAATAAAAATGTTTTAAATACTTTCAAAATAGACTAATAGAGCTTGTTTATGAGTGAAAAGTGTCAGGATCCCCAAATAATATTCAGTTAATTTGGTAGTAAAGAATTTCAAAGAAAGATGAGTTATTTTATTTTCATTTAAAAAAGGAACATTATTAATTATATATAAAAATATAAATATGTATATATATATATATATATAAATACAAATATATATTTAAATATATATTTAAATAAATATATATATTTATATAAATAGGAATATATATATATAAATAAATATATATTTGACGAGACACAGGAAACACCAAGAACTTCCCATATGAAAGTCAACTATTATCTGGGACATATTTCTTCTGACTGATAAAGACCTGCTTCATGTAAATACCTAACCTATACAGTGCCTTGCATAAGTATTCACCCTCCTTGGATGTTTCATCCTTTTGTTGCTTTTATACATGAAATCATGGTCAGTATAATTTGGCTTTTTTGACAAGAATTTGCAAAAAAAACCTTTAATATCAAAGTGAAAACTGATTTTTACTAAATAAAGTCAATTAATTAAAAATATATAAGGTAAAGTAAAGATTGCATAAGTATTCACCCCCTTCAGGTCAGTATTTAGTAAATGCACCTTTGGCTGTGTGTGCGTGTGTGTGTGTGCGTGTGTGTGTGTGTGTGTGTGTCTCACTCAGGCTGGCACATCTGGACACTAAGATTTTTCTCTATTCTTCTTCAAAACAGCTCAAGCTCTGTCAGGTTACTTAGGGATCGGGCGTGAACAGCTCTTCTCAATTCCAGCCACAGATTCTGGATCGGATTGAGGTCTGGGCTTTGACTTCCACTCCAGAACATTCACCTTGTGGTCTTTGAACCATTCTGTGGAGCTTTTGCTGTATGCTTGGGGTCGTTGTCTTGCTGGAGAATAAATCTTCTCCCAAGTCGTAGTTCTCTTGCAGACTGAGTCAGATCATCCTCCAGGATTTGGGGATATCTTTCTGCATTCATGTTCCCCTCTACCTTTACAAGCCTTCCAGGGCCTGCTGCTGAGAAGCATCCCCAGAGCATGATGCTGCCACCACCATGCTTCACGGTGGACATGGTGTGTTTGTGGTGATGTGCAGTGTTTGGGGTTTACCAAACATAGCGTCTAGTCTGATGGCCAAAAAGCTAAATTTTTGTCTCATCAGACCAAAGAACCTTCCTCCAGTTGACCTTGGAGTCTCCCACATGCCTTTGGGCGGATTCTTTCCACAGTGTCTTTCTCTTTGCCACTCTCCCATACAGCTTCGACTCGTGAAGAACCCGGGCAACAGTTGCTGTATGTACAGTCTCTCCCATCTGAGCCACTGAAGCTTTGAACTCCTTCAGAGTGGTCCTAGGTGTCTTGGTGGCCTCCCTCATCAGTCCTCTTCTTGCCCGGTCACTCAGTTTGTGAGGACGGCCAGCTCTAGGAGATTTAAACAAGTCCCATCCTCCTTCCATGTCTTAATGATGGACTGAAGTGAACTCTGTGGGAGGTCCAGTGAGGTGGAAATATTTGTGTAGCATCTCCTGACTTGTACTTCTCAATGATCTTTTCTCTGAGTTGCTTGGAGTGTTCTTTTGTCTTCATGTTGCAGTTGTAGCAGGAATACTGATGAACCAGAGACTGGAGCTCCCAGACAGGTGTGTTTATACTACAATCACTGACACACATCAACTGCACTCAGGTCATCTCCATTTCACTACTTGTGACACTGCTAGCATCAACTAGCTGCACTTCTGTTGAATTAGGTCAGTCACTTTAAAGGGGCTGAATATTTATGCAAACACTTATTTTACACTATATATTTTTAATTAATTGACATTAGTTTGTAAAAATCAGTTTTCACTTTGACATGAAAGAAGCTTTTTTTGCAAATGCTTGACAAAAAAGCCAAATTATATAGACCATGATTTCATGTATAAAAGCAACAAAAGGGGAAAACATCCAAGGGGGGTGAATACTTATGCAAGGCACTGTATATAACTATACATAACTAATGTCGTCTGCACTGCACCGAGTCACTCTTCATCGTGGTTCGTCCTCGATGTCCGACTCAACTCTGCCTCCGTCTCTCTCTCGTGTTTTAAAAAGTTGACCCAACTTGTCATTTCATCTCCTGCAGACTGATGCAGCATGTTAATATCCTCACTCTGTGTTTTGGCCCGAGGACGATCACAAAGCTTTACCTCTCAATCAACGGGACGCTAATGACGGCGGCCGGCCGTGATCCGCTGATTGATAGGTGGCATTTAGCGGCGATGGAGCCCAATGTGCTCTGTTCATCTCAGCGGGGGCCCCGCGGGGAGGAGAGCGAGCCACAACCTTTCAATAATCGAAAGCCTCTCGCCGGTGAAAGGCTGATCCTTTTGTTCTAATTAACCCGTGAAATGAGTTCAGCGTCTCTCTCTCTCTCTCTCGCTCTCACCGCCGGCGTGAACGCTCTAATAGTCTGTGAGCAGCCGAGTGAGGAGAAGAATGCCAAGAGGTGAAAGGTCCGCCGGGCGATTTCCAACAGATGCTGTCCGTCTCTGGTAGCATTAGCATCAAGAGAGAGGAAGATTTGATTGGTATTCACTCAGAAATGAAGCACTGAAGCAAGTCACTGTTGAATATTAAAGATTATAGAATTAGAATTAGAGAATATTGAAGAGACCTTCAGCAACATCCAGCATTACTTGATCTAATCAAACAAGTGCTACATGACCTCACATATTGGTTTTTGTCTGTCGTCATTTTGGTTGTTTGCCCGTCGCTATCTTGTTTTTTGCCATCGCCATCTTGTTTTTTGTTAGTGGCCATCTTGTTTTTGGCCATTATCATCTTGACGTGAAACACCTCTTCAATGAGATGATAAAGTTGCTCTGTGTCTGCTGGATGAGGAGGTAGAGAACTGTTAACGTCACACCTGCTTTATAACCTCCTGGTTTTGATGTTGGATGTCAGATAGATAAATGCAGCGTTAATGGGATAATGAAAATTCCACCAAGACTCATTTAAGTGAAAGTAGTCGGGTGTTAATTGTGAGATGCTAATGAGTCTTATAGTTGTATCACCGACAGTAAGCTTGAGGTTTTTGAGGTTTCTTTCTTTTTATTGTACAACATGCACACAGACAGAAGCAGCAGCAGACCAGCAGCTTACTAAACCATAAAACTCATCCTTGATAGTTTTGATATTCTGCTGTGTTTTCGTGCCCCACCAAACCCCACTGAGCTCGGATCTATTTCTGCCGACGGGGAAGCAGTGAAGGGCCCGGTAGAAAAAGAGAGAAAGTGGAATGAAGGTGTGGGGAAAACAAAACAAATTCTCTGACATGACGCCTGAGGCGGAGAGGCTCTGCAGGCCGTCCGGCTCTACTTCATCTGAGGAGAGGATTTTTCAAACGCCGTCAGAAGCAGAGGGCATCCCCGCTAACAGGGAAGAGGGCCGGCGGCGACGCTGTCAGTCAACACGCCGACCGAAGCGCCTCATCGGCTTTGTATTTATACCCCGTTACTGTATGAAGGCCTGTGGGGAATGATGCTGTAGGTACTAAAAACAACATCCTACCAAACTATCTTGAGTGTGAAGCCTTAAAAGTCCCGTTAATCACATTTTTTATTTGCATAATAAAGTAGAAAGTTTGACAGTGTGGCTTCTACTGCCCGAAGATGTCCCAAATGTATACACGCCAATATTACCGGTAGTATCGTTGAGGTTCAATTGAGATATCACTTTTCTCTTTTCTGCATTTTAGATTCATACGCTTGGATTGAATCTTGTGTTCGTGATGGACAGTCCACAAATGGCTCCCGTCATTCCTGTATTAGAGATATATACCTTTGTTTGAGACACATACCTTTGGTAACGCTCCCATCATCATTCTGTATTTGTGATGGAAAGACTTGAACTTAACATTGCTTAACACAAAGCCCATTCTGAGCTTAATGAGTTTAATGAGCTTTTATTTTGAAAGGGTGGGGCTAGGTGGGTGAGAGTCCAATAACTCAGACACATGGCAACGAGGATATTTAAAAGGAAATGGTAGTGCACTGATTGTTACACACTTTAGGGAGCAAACAATTTAAACCAGAAAACGCCTTGGCTTGTATAAATATCAAAACACTGGCTAAAGTACAGCCCTAAAGTGTGTATACATATCAGAACACAGCTAACTTATAGCCATAGTGTGTATGAATATCAGAAAACTGCACCAGGCATATCAGGTCCCCACGGTAAACATTGGTCCCCATGGCGTCAATGATATGTCAGGCAATGGACCCCACCAGGATAGGAAAATGCACGCACACACACAGACGGGTCTAATTCTGATCACTAATACCGCGGGCCATCTCGTTGACATGCAGCTCTGCAGCAGGTTTGTTTTGAGTCCAGATGCGGCTGATGATCTGCCGATTTCTGGCATCAATCTGCTGCTGTTGGCAAACAGAAATATAGATTTCACCCCAAACACACACACACACACACACACACACTCTGCAACATTTACACTTGCATGCATATTACCTTTGGCTGTTATTATCACACCGCACCCACTCAGTGGATCGCTGTATTGGCTGAGTGGCCAGAGGCCTGAAGTATTGAGTCCTATTACAGCGGTCCGAGCCAAGCGGGATAGCATCAATGTAGAGTTGGTAAACAGCGGGGGGGCCTCTGGCTGTTTGCGCTGCTCTCTGGGAGGAAAATGAACACATACTTCAAAATGTCATCTCTGGTTGCTGGGCAGATTAAATGGACTTTGTATACATTTGGGGGGAAAAGAACAAATGTGATCGTCAGAGCTGCTGCCGTTTGGCTGCACTTTATTTAAAAAAATGAAAAAAGCGTTTCTGTTCAATGGATGAAAGTAAACAAACACCTTTTTAAATCCTCCAGCTGAACATTCATCCAAACCTCCTCCTGCACCCTGACCTTTACAGTTCTACCTTCATCTCAAAGCTCCTGCAAACCTGCTTTAAATCAAATTCTACTCAAATATTCCTCCGAACTTTAATCTCTCTCCAAAACGTTTTCATTGACTCAGTGTTTATTCCTCCAAAACAAATTTCTTCTCTGGAACCTTAAACTCCTCCTTCCAAACCTTAAACCCAACATTGAAACTTGAACCACAGCCTTTGTCATTATCCAAACGTTCCTCCAGAGCTTCACCTTTATTCAAGCTTCTAAATCAGCATTCAGGATCTTCGCTTTGACACAAATTATTCTCCCAGACCTTCATCCTGGTCCTTTATTGAAACCTTCTCCTTCATCCAGATGTTCAGTCAGACCTTCACTCAAACTTTTTTCACAAAGCCTTCACCATCTTCTAAACATTGGATCCAAACTGGTTCCCAAACCTTCAGCTGGATCCGAGACTGTCCATCAAAACATTGACTTCCAAATCACCCTCCGCTACCTTTTTGTTTTATGTGTTGGTATGACACTGTGCCAAATTCTTTCCAAATGTTGTGATGCTTTTACCAAATAATGTACATCTCAAATAATGTATCCACTAACTCTCAGCATCTTCCAGACTTTGACTTCCAATAAGACTTCTCTTTTGGGACCTTTGGGAACGCTCCGAGTCAAACCTTGTTTTCTGTTTCTATTACCGGGGTCAGAGATGGACCCTCTCCAGATCTTTATAGGAGTCATGTTAAGTTGCTGCTGAAGAAACAGCAAACATTGCTTCATAATAAAAGCTTTTAATTAACAAAAAAAACAACAGGGGACCTTTATTGTGAAGAATTTACAGGAAAATAAGATAGATAGATAGATAGATAGATATAAACTTTATTTATCCCCAGGGGAAAATTAGTTTGTAGCAGCAGCAATTTACAGAGTAAAATATAACTTATGGAATGCACAATATATACAGTACAATAAAATAACAAAGCAGAAAACGTGTTTATCACTGAATTAGCGTAGCTTTGTTAGCAGCTATTCTTTAATGACACAAGTCTACGACTGCAGGGAGCAGCAAAAGTAACGGAGGACTTTTATTGTGAAGAATAAAGGAGGTGAAACGTGTTTATCCACCGTTTACAGCCGCTTCTTTCACCTCAAGTCTCAGCCTGTGTTTGCACACCTTTAAATGGAGATAAAACTCCCTGCTATGCTGTGACGATGGGCCGAGTCAAACCGGGTCCAAACCAAGCCGGCACACACGTGGAAAAGTTAGTTCAGGTCTTCACCTTCACAAAACCTCATCAGCTATTAAAACTGAACCACCTCCCAAACCTGCAACTTTAAACCTTAAAAACTTTCACTTTAATCCAAACATTCAAGCTTTCACTTCAGAGTCGCGTCGTCACTTTCAACTGTATTTCTATTTAAATGAGCTCTACACATGTACCTCAAAGTTTAGTTTTTGCATCATCTAAATCTTCACTTAGTCCAGTAATATGGATCCAAATATTAAGAATCCAAACTTGATCTAATTCTCTGCTTCTTTAATTTTTCCCACTTATCCTCACTTCTAACTTCCTCTGAATCTACCTGAGCTTCCTCCCTCGCTGTGACTCTCGGTGATTGAAGGTTGAACACATCCGCATGGTGTTTGAGATGTCCTCTATTGACCCACATTGTAACAGCTGATGGTCTCCAGAGATCAGCAGCAGGAAGTGAACCTTCGTTAACGAGGTTCAACATTCAACCTGAAGAGGAGTAAGAATATGAGATATATGGGGAGAAATAATAATAATTCAAATGAAGAAGCGAGGCAGAGAGGAGAAATAATGAGAGGAAGATAATCCCAGGTAGAGTCTGAGAGGAAGGTAAAGACAAACAGTTAAGTCCTGGTGGTTTGCATCAGGGAGCTTTAGGCCTGAATGACAAAGTCCTCATTAAAACCAAGATGGAGTCTCTCTCTCTGCCTGCAGCTGAAGCTCAGCCAGCTGGATCCATTACAGAGACGTGATTAGAGGCAGGACGCCGTGATGTCACGGGACTCCGTGATGTCACGGGACGCCTTGATGTCACAGGACAGAACGTGTAAAAACTGTTGATCACAGAAATAAAACACAAATATTTGTGACAAAATACAGTAAGAGTTCCAGCACGAATGACATAAAACAGTCCAACATAATAAGAAAAATAAAACCGTGTTGAGACAAAAGAGTAACTGAAATAAATATAAATCATAATCTCCGTCTCCTCCTCCACCTTTCATTATTCCTCTCTCTCCTCTCGAGCGAGGCGACACTTGATGACGAGGTCAAACCAATGGAGCGGCCCGATGCTCCATCAGCCAATTAAAAACAACGCTGCTGATTTCTTTTTCTATTTAATCTGAAGCTTCTCATCAGAGCTAAAAACATCTCAAATCAGAACCACAAGACTCAAATGTATTAAGAATAAAATACAAAGTACAGAGCGTCTTCCTCCTTTGATAGATCAACCTTTAACCTTTGACCTTTATTCCACCAGAATAATCTCATGGAGATCATGAGTCTCTTTAAAAGAAGGTTCTAGTTTCAGTATTATAAGAGGAGCAGGTTGTAGCAATAATAATTTTTTATGACGTATAAACTATAATTTCAGTCTTTACGTTGTGGAACTTAAAGACTTGATGAACACGAGACTGAAAGATGAACAACGTTATAAAATATCTATTTTTGAGATAAAATTCTAATTCTCTGAGGGAGAAAAGTTCTACTGAGGTTCATTTCTGTGACAAACACTTTATTTATTTAAATTTAAATCAGTTCCTCATCTGACTCTGGATCAGTTTGACATCTGCTGTTTAATGTCTGTGTTCTGAAAACAACATATTTATGTTTCATTCTGTTTGTTTCTGTTGTTTCATCAGTTCCTCTGGAGCTCCTCTCTGGTCTCTGTTTTAAAGGAGTTCCTGATATCATGCATACAGGTTCACACACACACTCACACACACATACGCTCACACACACACACACTCACACACACTCACTCACTCACACACACACACACACACACTCACTCTCACACACACACACACACTCACTCTCACACACACACACACACTCACTCTCTCACACACACACACACACACACTCACTCTCACACACACACGCTCACACGCACACACACACAGGTTCCTCCCAGGTGATGCTGGCTGCTCATAATGCTATATGAGGTGTGGGATTAAACCTCAGTGTTTGTACAACGAAAAACTTAGAATTGTTTCTAAAATGAAACTTTAAACGAAGACGTAGAGGACAGACTTCATCAGGTGCTGGTCGCTGAGGATACATCTACACTACGGTCTTTGTTTTAAAATCCATATCTTTTCCTCCGTTAACGTCTGGCGTCCTCACGACTCCGGAGGTTTAACAACGGTTTGAGGACGACGGACACAAAATGGAGGACTTTACTTTTCTCATTAATGCATCTTTTGTTCTGCACAACTATTGTGACGTTCACACAGAAACTGTAATGGAACAAAAGCAGTAAATGCTGTTGGACCTCTTCAGTCTGATCTGGTTTCACGTGATCGTCACAGACCGGTCCAGTACTTTAACCATGTGGTCTGGATCTGGATACGTTACCTGGACAGCTGATCACAGGCCTCTACAGCCTTTACACCTGGGATCAATAAGCACATTTTGATCAGCTAGTTATGAGTCTAATATGACGAATCCTGATGTCTCACGAACAGCAGATTTAGAGGCCGACATAGAACACAACAGACTTTAATCTGAACCCCAAAATCCGGCGGTGGGATTTCAAAAAAGAAGCTTAAAATTATGATATTTCATCAAAAACAATTTATTCTTCCTCAGATACCTTTAACAAAATAAAAGTGTAGTTTAAATGAAGCAACATCTCAAACGTCTTCATCCAGTTAAAGACAGCCGCGTCCAAAGATCAGAGACACAATCGGAGTCATGTTCCAGGAACCTGAACCATCGGCAGAGAATTCAAACAAATACCTGGCAGCTGATTGGATGAACCGTCTGTCAATCAAAACGATTCGGGAGAAGATAGGAAACATTTTATTCCACGTAGAAAAGCCTTCAGCCTCCAATCATATTTCTTCATATCAGTTTGTTACACTTGTTGTATTCACATCAGTTTGTTGCACTTATTGTATTCATATTAGTTTGTTGCACTTATTGTATTCATATCAGTTTGTTACACTTATTGTATTCATATTAGTTTGTTGCAATTATTGTATTCATATCAGTTTGTTGCACTTATTGTATTCATATTAGTTTGTTGCACTTATTGTATTCATATCAGTTTGTTGCACTTATTGTATTCATATTAGTTTGTTGCACTTATTGTATTCATATTAGTTTGTTGCACTTATTGTATTCATATTAGTTTGTTGCACTTATTGTATTCATATTAGTTTGTTGCAATTATTGTATTCATATCAGTTTGTTGCACTTATTGTATTCATATTAGTTTGTTGCACTTATTGTATTCATATCAGTTTGTTGCACTTATTGTATTCATATCAGTTTGTTGCACTTATTGTATTCATATTAGTTTGTTGCACTTATTGTATTCATATTAGTTTGTTGCACTTATTGTATTCATACTAGTTTGTTGCACTTATTGTGTTCATATTAGTTTGTTACACTTATTGTGTTCATATTAGTTTGTTACACTTATTGTATTCATATTAGTTTGTTACACTTATTGTATTCATATCAGTTTGTTGCACTTATTGTATTCATATTAGTTTGTTGCACTTATTGTATTCATATCAGTTTGTTACACTTATTGTATTCATATTAGTTTGTTGCACTTATTGTATTCATATCAGTTTGTTGCACTTATTGTATTCATATTAGTTTGTTGCACTTATTGTATTCATATCAGTTTGTTACACTTATTGTATTCCTATCAGTTTGTTACACTTATTGTATTCATACTAGTTTGTTGCACTTATTGTATTCATATTAGTTTGTTGCACTTATTGTATTCATATTAGTTTGTTGCACTTATTGTATTCATATCAGTTTGTTACACTTATTGTATTCATATTAGTTTGTTGCACTTATTGTATTCATATCAGTTTGTTACACTTATTGTATTCATATCAGTTTGTTACACTTATTGTATTCATATCAGTTTGTTGCACTTATTGTATTCATATTAGTTTGTTGCACTTATTGTATTCATACTAGTTTGTTACACTTATTGTATTCATACTAGTTTGTTACACTTACTGTATTCATATCAGTTTGTTACTGTAGGAAATTTGGGTTTAGAAGTGTTTTAAGAAATCATAATAGAAGTGTTTAATGATTCATAATTAAGAAATCATAATTAGAAGTGTTTTGGAATACATAATTAGAAGATTCATAATTGTAGAAGTGATTTGTAGTTAGAAGTGTATCTTAGTAGCACCTTTATATCTGTTTGTGAAACTTGTGAAGTTTTTGCCAAAAGTTGCAAATCCTTATCTTTATATAGAATGTTTATCATAGAAGTGTTAAGCCATAAAAGACAGTCATTGAATGTATTAAACTGTGAAGAATAGCCAAGGGAAAGTCAGACTTCTAGACAGACATTTGCAGGTTGTGCCCGCGCGAGGGTTTTCGGAAGCCTGACGCCAGGAGGAGGCAACCGAAATTAGCCAATAGGAATTAAGATGGACAAAAGGGAGGGGATTTCAAACTGTAAGAGGAAGTGCTGGAAAGGAATTCACTCTCTTTCTCCTCGGCTCTGAGCGAGTGAAGTCGCGAGTGAATAGCTTTTCCGCGCGGATCATATATTATATATTCTGTTAGTAGTGTACTTCATTCTGTAATTGTATAAGCTTCAGTAGGATTAAATACATTTTAATTGTAAACCAGTTTAGGGTAGATTTATTAAGAAGCAACTCTACTGTAAAACAGTGGAGCGTGCTCTCCGGCCTTCTCTCGGTGGGGAAGATTTCAGCCTCCACAAATTTGGCACCCCAGATGGGACACTCTCGCCAGAAGCAGCGTGGGCTGGAGGACAGCGTTCGCCATCGACACCTTCGGGGCCCACAAACACAGAGGTCAGCAGAACCTTTTTAATAAAATCTGTATAGGTAGCTTATAGGACAATTTAGCGAAGGTGTTCGAGGGCTGGCGTTGCTAAAGGCTAACGCTGCTGGGAGCTGACGAGAAGCGGACAAAGAGAGGTAGGCCTCATTGAACTGAGTAATGTATATTTACATTGTGAAACATATTGCAGAATGAATTAAGGGTACTGACTATAAGGGTGAATATTACGAGTGCTGTGATTAAGGGTTAATATTACGAGCACTGTAATAAAGAATAAAATTACCACATTGGGATTAAGAAAAATGGTTGGTATTACCGGCGAACTGGTGATGCGTGAATTGATCCGTCTTTAAGTGGCGGCTTTAGGAGGGTTTGATTCATCGTGTTACTGGGCTAGTATGCTAACTGTTTAAAAGGGTTTGTCTTGTTCTGCGAACTGAGGACACATATTTGGGAGAGTATTTGAAAGGCATTTCATCTAGGTCCAAGTATCGTGGCTTCGGGCAGAATATACTTACGCTTACTTGGGCAGAGGCGGACAGAGTTAGCCCCGAAAACCGGTAGCTCCTGTAGGGTCCCCGGCTCTTGAGAACTGACTCGCCAGGCCTTTGCTTTGAGTGAATAAAGGAATCGTGTGGGTAATTAGGGAATTAAGAGACAATAAGTCCAGTAATACGTGTGTCTAGTCTGCGTTCTAGCAGTGTTGATATATGTTTAAATGTCGAATGAGACTGTGCCAAAAACGTTTGTAGCTGTAGGAGCTAGCTAAGCGCTTGCTCCGGACCTTATTGTACTGCAAATAGAAAAGAAAGGTGCGTATAAAGAATATAACCGGTGGATTATGAGAGGGGTCAACGGACGTACGAGTGTAGATAAAGTCTGGATTTTGGCGAAACGTGTGAGTGGGGATCTTTTGTTATAAATTACGCTTCGCCGTTAGCATAGCCGTTAGCATAACATAGCTTAAGCTACCGGAAGTACTATTATTTTGTAGAAGAAGAAAAACGGCAAAAAGCAACTCAGCTGCCAGGAGGAGTAATTCCTAGAGAATTACAAACTAGTGTTTCGGATGTGATCATCTTGGAGTGTGTTTGGAGCAGAGGAAAATGTATTTATGCAGAGGTGAGTTGCACACACACACACATCTAAGAATTGGATTGTGAATTTTTAAATTGTATCTCTACATGTGACAAATTTGTACCCAATTACAGATTAGCGAAGATGCATTCTAACATTTACTGCTGAATCTTGGATAGTTCTGTTTTGCTTTGTTTTAGTCAAGGTGCATGGCCGTTCTTAGTTGGTGGAGCAGTGGATTCCAGTTTTGGATCGACGAGCACATAATACGACACAGATGGTGAGTTGACTTTGGCTTCATTAGATGACAAATGTGTACATTTAATACACACATTAGAAACTAGACAAACGCCACTCACACCCACATAGCACATGTATTTGAATGAGATTGAAGGATTTAGATAGTTACAGCGTGTCACGTTAACTATTAAGGTTGAACTGTTTAGAATGTCACATGCAGGCTGATTCACTTCACTGCACAGCACATTTAGAGAGTTTATTGGACAAAATATACTGCTGCTTTCTCTGTTTCTGTCCCCACAAAATCTGAGTTGTCAAGGGGGAGATTCCACGTGTTCTGGTACGAGGCCCAGGCTACAGAATGGTCGCGCTAAATACTCAGGAAATGCTGGGACGAGCCAGAGAAAGGATGGAGGATCAAACGGTGCCCAAGGAGAGGGGAAAAGAATGGGAGAAGATGAAAAAATATCTGATGAGATGGCAGAGGAACGGGTGGTTTCCAACAGTGACAGCCCCCACAGCGGAACACAGATGCAGAGTGTGGAGAGAAGCTGCAAAGGCTAAAAACAATGCCGTTGCAGATCATGTAGGAGCCAGTCGCTTGAACAAATTCGGTAGGAAAAGGGCCCTCAACATGGAAGACAAGAGGTGCTCAGATACCAAGCGTCTGCTAACTTACTGGAAGGCTGCCGACCCGAGAACCCCTCCAGATGCTGTGGGACAACCTGAGGTCCTGCAAGAGACAGACTTCAAAACCACCACCACTCCCAGACCTGACAACCCAGTCTACACACCGTCAGTGCTGACAGAAGCACACGGGCAGACTAAGCTTCCCTCACCTCCCCCGCCGTATGACAGGAAGAAGTGCAGAATAATCAATCCCTCTTTGTTAAAACCCTCAATCCAGGCACCTGTGCATAGAGTAAATGGGGGAACATTGGATATGGACGTGGAGAAGGTGAGTACTCCAGGGAGCTGCCAGGGCGAATGGGGTGCAGAGAAGAGGAAGAGACAAAAAAGAAAAAACAGGAGTGGAAGATGGGGAGTGGTGAGTATAAGACAAAAGGTTATTTGTTCCTCAAACCCAGAAACAGACGGAGAGCGGCCACAAGTGATGATGACACCCTTGACGACACTGATACGGAGGACAGAAGAGAAGGGGTATGTGGAGCAGCCGGAGGTTGTCCACTTCCCAGACGGTCCAGCAGGAAAAGGAAGGAACCAGAATGCTATGCAGACTGGTTTTGTCCTGTAAGAGGTGAGATGCCACCATTAGCCCAGACCCAACAGTACCCCTTGCTGCTGAAATCCAATGGACAAGCTGAGTTTGTGCCATGGGGACATCGAGACATGGACGCACTGGAAAAGGCGCTGCCACCACTGGCAGGAGGAGCCAACCCGTGGATCCGTCTCTTTGAAAAACACACAGCAGCGGATAAATTGGCATTAGGAGACATACGAGCCATGATAATCCGCGCCGAGGGAACAGCCCAATTGACCGCTTTGGAAGTAAGAACAGGAACGACCAACAGAGGGGATGAAACCTCATTTGACACCTTTCGAGGAGTCTTCTGGAGAGCAATGCGAAGCATCTGGGCCACAAAACCGAATATGAACTCCCTTTCTGGACTGAAGATAAAACCAGAAGAAGAAACCCATCAATATCTGAAAAGAGCTGAAGAAGAGTGGCATAGGGCCACAGGGGGGAGACATGACAGCAATGAAGCCACCACTGTAGTATGGCGACACACTGTGCAGAAAGGCCTTCCCCTACCAGTACAAACAGCGCTGGGAGGAGTAGTAGGCTTGAGCAACATGGAAGATGCCATGTGGAGGGAACACCTTACTCACTACAACCAGAGACATCAAACTGAGGAGACAAGTGGACAGGAAGATCTGAAGAGAATGACGCGGCAGCTGCTGAAACTTCAAATAGCGGAGGCCGACAGAGAAATAAGTAGAAAACATCAGGCCAAGAAACAGATGGTCATAGCCGAGGCTCAGGCCTCACAACAGCCCCAAAATCCAGCAGAACCGGCCCCCACAGTGGTGTACTACCAACCTCCACCACATTACAGAGGCAGAGGACATGCACGTGCATTCAACAGAGGGAGAGGTAACTATAGAGGGGGGTATGAAAGACCTGTAGGTAGAGGGGAGTGCTACATATGCGGGAGTGAGAGTCATTGGGTGAGAGACTGCCCACAGAGAGCAGGAGGACAGTTCAGTGCATCACCACAATGGGCTCCATTCCCACCACATCAGCAGTACTCAAGACCAGGTCTGCCAGGACCACCTCCTTCATGAGACCCCCACAGCGACAGATGCCCATGCTGTCACCAGGACCATGGGGCGGTGCGGACGGATAGACCAATAGAATATACAAGGGCGCTAACTAACATGAGTCAAGTTTTGTTTTCACAGGTGGAGAACACAGAGGCATCCGCTGACAGGAGAAAGCAGTTGTCTATTGTATCACCAGGCAGCTGCCTGTGGATGGGGTCCACAGGTGTAAGTGGTGCTGACCAACAGGGGGGACTGGACCATGGGAGGTTCATTTTATAGCCAAGATACATAGATGACATAGGGGTACCAAGGGGGGTGTCTAATGAATTTAAAGCCAGAAATCAAATAGCTGCAGATTTAGAATCTGCTTTTTCTCAAAGGGTGTCAATCAATAAAAATGTCAATTGGATCAATTACCTTTACTATAACCAACAGCGTTGCTATATCAGGACTGCATGCACAGCTAGCGAAGACTAGTTTAATGACCTTGCAGAATAGAATGGCAAGAGATATGATTTTAGCTGAGCGGGGCGGAGTTTGGATCTCCCTGTGGTACTTTCGTTCCAAATAACACAGCTTCTGATGGCTCGGTGACCAAGGCGCTGGCCGGATTGACGACACTCAGCCACGAGCTAGCAGAGAACTCCGGTGTCGATAATCCAGTCACCGACTGGTAGGAGGTGCAATCAGTTACGTGTCGACGATGAGGAAGAATTTGAACTTCTGATGGCCACTGTTTAGTTGAGGCCACCAACGATGCCATAGCAGGACTTCACAAGCAGCTCCTGAACATCTTCACTGAGATGCTGAAGGACCTGATTAGGCCCAGATGGACTTCTAAACACATCCGGTGAGATACTGGAAATTTGGAAAACAGACAGAGATTGTTTTGAGTACTTTGAGGATTGTTTTTGTTTTATTGGGTTATAATGGGATTTCAGGGTGCAATAATTAAGAAATGTAATTTTGTCAAGTGTAAAAAGAGCAGACAAGGCTTCTCAGAAATTTTTCTCTAGCCCTCAGGATGGAGCCTGGACTCGATGCAGGACCATTCCCACCTCCACCATCTACAGCCCCACCACCTGGACACCAGAGGACTTCAACCGGAATCGACTGTTATTGTGTGTAGTGAGGCAAGCGTAGGGTGATCAGATAGGAAAAAAAAAAAAAATGAATTACTTGAATTGTTGTTTGCTATTGTTTAGATAGGGAAACTCATCTCCTGATTGCTTGAGGGGGATTGTGTTTCCAGGGTATTATTTAATCCACTGTGAACAGTGGATTAGGGGGGAGTTGTAGGAAATTTGGGTTTAGAAGTGTTTTAAGGAATCATAATAGAAGTGTTTAATGATTCATAATTAAGAAATCATAATTAGAAGTGTTTTGGAATACATAATTAGAAGATTCATAATTGTAGAAGTGATTTGTAGTTAGAAGTGTATCTTAGTAGCACCTTTATATCTGTTTGTGAAACTTGTGAAGTTTTTGCCAAAAGTTGCAAATCCTTATCTTTATATAGAATGTTTATCATAGAAGTGTTAAGCCATAAAAGACAGTCATTGAATGTATTAAACTGTGAAGAATAGCCAAGGGAAAGTCAGACTTCTAGACAGACATTTGCAGGTTGTGCCCGCGCGAGGGTTTTCGGAAGCCTGACGCCAGGAGGAGGCAACCGAAATTAGCCAATAGGAATTAAGATGGACAAAAGGGAGGGGATTTCAAACTGTAAGGGGAAGTGCTGGAAAGGTATTCACTCTCTTTCTCCTCGGCTCTGAGCCTGGAAACATCTGTGTTTCCAGGCTGAGTCGCGAGTGAATAGCTTTTCCACGCGGATCATATATTATATATTCTGTTAGTAGTGTACTTCATTCTGTAATTGTATTAGCTTCAGTAGGATTAAATACATTTTAATTGTAAACCAGTTTAGGGTAGATTTATTAAGAAGCAACTCTACTGTAAAACAGTGGAGCGTGCTCTCCGGCCTTCTCTCGGTGGGGAAGATTTCAGCCTCCACATTACACTTATTGTATTCATATTGGTTTGTTACACTTATTGTATTCATATTAGTTTGTTGCACTTATTGTATTCATACTAGTTTGTTTCTGTACTTTTGCTCTGGTTTATGCTCTTAGATGCTTGTTTAAAAAAGGAGATGCACTTATGACTTCTGGTGACTAGTAGTTCTCTTGAATGCCGATGTTGAATACACTTATTGTAAGTCGCTTTGGATAAAAGCGTCTGCTAAATGACTGTAATGTAATGTAACAAGACAAAACGTTTAAAATGTGCTGCAGGCTTTTCTAAAGAACTCTTAAATTGTCGTTAAATGCAGTGAAACAAACGGTTTGGAGGAGAAACAGTGTGAGTTGTTCCAGATAACCAGAGAGACGGAGGGTCAGAGACAGAACCTGGAAGATAAACCTCCATCAGCAGCAGCAGTTTACACTATAATAAATGTTTGCTGTGGACTAAATTGCTTGTTAGCCGCCGGTGTTTGACCACAAGACTGCTCTGAACTGACATCTGAAAGAACTAAACCATGTTTCTCTGTCTGCAGAGCAAACCAACATTTATACGAATTCATTTCTTGTTTCCTTCATCCTGCTGCTCTCCTCGTCCCCTCACTTCCTTCTAGGTTTTACTTAACTTCTATTCCATTCTGCAGGTTTCTGTGGCTCCATTCTGAGCCGCTTTGAAGCCGCTTTATCTCCAGCTGTTTGTGTTCGACCACCAAAAAAAAAACCTGAAGCCAACACAAAGCTCTCTGTGTCGAGTGAAAGGAGTTTTTATTTCCTTCCTCTGAGGCTGGATGTGTGTTTATCGGTGGAATCACCTGGTGGAGGACTTGGCAGCAGTAAAAAAACGGCAGATTTTTTGGCTCCATCTGGAAAATAAAAAGGCCCAGAAGGGTGGGATGGAACAATTCGGCTAATGTGGAGCTCACCAGAAAAAATATAGAAACACCTGCAGGAAGAACAAATGTTGTTCTTCACTATATACAGACAATATTCTGGTTTTATTCAGAGAGTCAGACGGAATGATAAAATACTCTCAAGTCTAAATAAGACATTTAGCTTTAAAATTACTGCAAGAAACTTTCATTTCCTGTTGATTGTGTCGCCCCCTGTGGACTAAAGTGGTAGTGTCTCTGAGCACCAGACTCTTTAGAAAACCTCTCATGTTACTGCAGCAGGTCTGACAGTCTGCCCCTCTCAGTCCTGGTTCTGGTTCTCCCGTGCCTCCTCCAGCGGGTCGAGCAATACGTCCTGGGTCTCCAGCATCGTGGTGTCGGTTTTGACTCCCAGAGAAGAGAAGCTCTGCTCCTGGAGGAGGAGGAGGAGGAGGAGGAGGAGGAGGAGGAGGAGGAGGAGACGCTGCTGCTGCCGGGAGCTGAGCTCTCTCCTCCCTCCGGAGCTCTGGATCTGGGTCTGTCCACGGTGGACCGGTCTCTGCTGGAGGATCTGGGTCTGTCCACGGTGGACCGGTCTCTGCTGGAGTCTGAGCTGAAGGAGGTTCTGGTGAACCTGCATGAGTTCATCTGGTTTCACCAGAATCTGACCCGGTGGCTCCGATGACGAGCATCAAGAATAACTCTATAGAAACAGACCATCTTCTTTCTGATGGTCTCTTTACTGATGGAGGTCTGATAGAGGACCAGGACTACACTGAGACTGGTTCATATAGAGGATCAGGACTACACTGAGACTGGTTCATATAGAGGATCAGGACTACACTGAGACTGGTTCATATAGAGGATCAGGACTACACTGAGACTGGTTCATATAGAGGATCAGGACTAAGTGAGACTGGTTCATATAGAGGATCAGGACTACACTGAGACTGGTTCATATAGAGGATCAGGACTAAGTGAGACTGGTTCATATAGAGGATCAGGACTACACTGAGACTGGTTCACATAGAGGATCAGGACTACACTTAGACTGGTTCACATAGAGGATCAGGACTACACTGAGACTGGTTCACATAGAGGATCAGGACTACACTGAGACTGGTTCACATAGAGGATCAGGACTACACTGAGACTGGTTCATATAGAGGATCAGGACTACACTGAGAGTGGTTCACATAGAGGATCAGGACTACACTGAGACTGGTTCATATAGAGGATCAGGACTACACTGAGACTGGTTCATATAGAGGATCAGGACTATAAGTATATTTAGCAGCCGTTAGCATCTGTCCTCCTCAGCTCTGTTTGTTTGTTTGTTTGTTTGTCTCTCGGCCACCTGTCACATGCTGTGATCTGACCTGGCCATGAACATCGGCACGAGTCCCAGTCTCGGCTCTCTTTTTCTTTTTCCAGCATGAAGGTCACCTGCTCTGTTGATTCGCACCGAAACCAGGAAGTTCACCAAAAACAGAGGAGAGAGAAATACACGAGTGAAACAAAGTAGAAAACCTCTTCTTCATCACTGGTTTCATCACTCGTCTCCATCTTGTTTTTCTATGAAACCGATAAACAGGAAGTGACCATATAAGGACTGAGCAGGAGTGACGTAGAGACGTCGTATACGTCTCTGGTGTCGACCTGTCAATCACTGTGTAGCCCCGCCCTAAAGCATCCCCTGCTTTATGGTCTGTTTGACTCTAAATGGACCATAATGTACTAAATGAACATCATGCTGTATTGAAGAAGACTTGAAACTAGAGATTGAGACCATAAACTCATGTTTACAATGTTTACTGAGGTAATAAATCAAGAGAGAAGTAGAGTCATTTTCTCATAGACTTCTATACAACCAGAGGAGTCGCCCCCTGGTGGTCACTAGAGAGAATGCTTCAGATCTGGAGGTTGACATCTCAATTAATCTGACCAACAGGTGGCTGTAAACACGCCAACAAAGACAGTGAAGAAGAAGGAAACATGGAACAATACAGGTTTAAAATAGTCGAAAGTCGACTTTGCAAATGTTTCATTAGGAAGTAAAATCATTGAACATGTAGGTCAGAAGTCCAGGAAAGTTAAACTTAACTTATGTTTGTTAAGAAGAAAAACTCCACAGAGACTCTGATAGTTCAAATTTAAACAGTAACGTTGCAAAGCAGTGCTGCTGGAAATGTATAAAGTGAATATATATAGAGAGACAACAGTCCCCAGGAGATGAGCCTTTGAGTCCTGTTTAGTGGTGAGGGGGGGTATCGTTGTAATGGTAACCTCTGTAAACAGTCCTCGTCCCACATGTGCTCCTCAGCAGGGAGCCGACAGCAACATCTGAGCAGATCTTATTAAAAACTCTGTTTATTTGAACAGAATTCGGTGCAGAGCTGAGATCAGCTGTAACACATGGAATCACTGTGAGTGACTGTGATTATTGATCAGATATCTGTTCCCTGTTAAAGGAGAAGCTGTGGATATGAAAACTTGACCTGACTCATCTGGATGATTTGAGTCTCAGGTTTCTTTTGACGCTACAGTTGTTGATCTGCAGGCTTCTGCTGCCCTCCAGTGTCTCTCTGAGGAACTCTCTCTGAGGAACTCTGTCTGAGGAACTCTGTCTGAGGAACTGTCTGAGGAACTCTCTCTGAGGAACACTCTCTGAGGAACTCTCTCTGAGGAACACTCTCTGAGGAACACTCTCTGAGGAACTCTGTCTGAGGAACGCTCTCTGAGGAACGCTCTCTGAGGAATGCTCTCTGAGGAACTCTGTCTGAGGAACTCTCTCTGAGGAACACTCTCTGAGGAACTCTGTCTGAGGAACTCTGTCTGAGGAACGCTCTCTGAGGAACTTTCTCTGAGGAACGCTCTCTGAGGAACGCTCTCTGAGGAACTCTCTCTGAAGAACTCTCTCTGAGGAACTCTCTCTGAGGAACTCTCTCTGAGGAACGCTCTCTGAGGAACTCTGTCTGAGGAATTCTCTCTGAGGAACTCTGTCTGAGGAACGCTCTCTGAGGAACTCTGTCTGAGGAACGCTCTCTGAGGAACTCTGTCTGAGGAACTCTGTCTGAGGAACGCTCTCTGAGGAACTCTGTCTGAGGAACTCTCTCTGAGGAATTCTCTCTGAGGAACTCTGTCTGAGGAACGCTCTCTGAGGAACTCTCTCTGAGGAACTCTCTCAGCATCACGTCTCTGCTGCTCTGATGGACGTCGTGTCCGTCTGTTCGTCTTCAGCACCACAGATCTTCTTCACACACAAAGAGCTGAGCTGAAATACGCAGAGTTCTGTAGGTGCTCAGGCTGATATTCTGGTTCACGTACCAATAGTCTTCAAGCTGGTGGAGGAAACTCTGGAGGAACCAGAAAGAGAATTTTAAAATGCTGTTGGTAAGAATAAATGATATCTTACTAAAAGTTACTCCTCATTTTTAATGCGTTTTACTACAAAAGTCCAGCAACAGTCTCTTCAAAATAAACTTCTGTCTTCACAGGAAACAACATAGTAATAATAATAATAATCTTTATCTGTATAGCATCATAATACATTTAAAATGAAAGTGGTAGGAAGACAGAATAAATGTTGCTCTTTCATTTAAAGAGTAATTTAAAGAATTTCAAGGAATAAGAGCTTGAGAACATTTTACATTAAGAATGAAGAAAATAGGTTTTGGAAACTTGATTATTTAAATACGATAGTTACCTTCTTGTTTCACATGAGGAACAAACAGCGACCTCCTGGAGGAAAGATCAAGTTTTCGTTTGGCTCGATGGGATTTTGAGCCCAAAATTTGAATCACTTTGTGTTGAGTTTTACATGTTGAAACTTTGAAAACATTTAACAGCATCATGTTCATCTTAATAGTTTGTATGTTAACCTCACTGAACTTTCAGTAAAGTTAAGAGATAAAGTTCAACAAATAAAGGTGTAAAAGGAAAAATGAAACAAAGCAGTTCCTTGTTTTAGAAAAATAGTTTTAGAGCAAAGCTCAGGTGGAAACGGGATGAATGTAAAATGAAATAATAATAAGTTTCCTGCAGCCTGAGGTCAGAACTTTAGGTTGTAAACTTCAGCTGAATTACAAACTAAAGGTCTGAAAACATTCTCTTTTCATCGGCTCTCTTCTCGTCCACCGCGTTGACCAAAACAATCAATAAGTTGAACCTGAGCCGAAGAAAACAGTTTAAAGAAGCAGCCGTCGGCGAGTCTGGAGGCCAGAACCAGCGGCAGGTTAAAGCCGCAGAAGGTCTACTGATAGAATACAAGAGACTTCAGTGTTCAGGAGGAACTCCTCCTGTGAAGACATTTAAACAGAGATGATATTTAACACCATCTGTAGTTATTAGTATTCATAGCTGTGACTTTATTTAGGGATTTTATCAGCTGATGAAATCTGTTATATTAAAAAGAACTCCTGTAAAGTGAGATGAACATGTTTTTATGATCACCCTTATGTATCAACCTGAACAGATAACAAACAGAAGTTTTGTTTAAGTCATTTAAGGCTTTCATATGTAATTTACTCTTTTAAACTAAACTTTCTATGTTTCAACACCAGACCAAAGATCTGAAAAACCCAGTTCAACACTTTGTCTTCTTCACTCAAAATTAAATAGCAAATTATTTGTTGTCACACATATTATATATATCTTGTATTTTTAACCCAACACACCACAAACTTTCTTCCTGTGCTGAATTCCAACAGCCTTTAAAACGTCTCAACACCCAACTTTGACTTTAAGCAGAAAACCAGTGGACGGAAAATAAACCGATAAATACTGATTCATAGTTTTGGTGGTTTGTAGTTTCAGCTCCACAACTAAACTACTGAGTTAGGTTTAGACAACTAAACTACTGAGTTAGGTTTAGACAACTAAACTACTTAGTTAGGTTTAGACAACTAAACTACTGAGTTAGGTTTAGACAACAAAACTACTTAGTTAGGTTTAGACAACAAAACTACTCAGTTAGGTTTAGACAACAAAACTACTCAGTTAGGTTTAGACAACAAAACTACTTAGTTAGGTTTAGACAACAAAACTACTCAGTTAGGTTTAGACAACAAAACTACTCAGTTAGGTTTAGACAACTAAACTACTCAGTTAGGTTTAGACAACTAAACTACTCAGTTAGGTTTAGACAACAAAACTACTCAGTTAGGTTTAGACAACAAAACTACTTAGTTAGGTTTAGACAACAAAACTACTCAGTTAGGTTTAGACAACTAAACTACTGAGTTAGGTTTAGACAACAAAACTACTGAGTTAGGTTTAGACAACAAAACTACTCAGTTAGGTTTAGACAACTAAACTACTCAGTTAGGTTTAGACAACTAAACTACTCAGTTAGGTTTAGACAACAAAACTACTTAGTTAGGCTTAGACAACTAAACTACTCAGTTAGGTTTAGACAACAACACTACTCAGGTTGAGACAACTAAACTACTTAGTTAGGTTTAGACAACTAAACTACTCAGTTAGGTTGAGACAACTAAACTACTTAGTTAGGTTTAGACAACAAAACTACTTAGTTAGGTTTAGACAACAAAACTACTTAGTTAGGTTTAGACAACAAAACTACTTAGTTAGGTTTAGATTTACTTAGACTTCTAGTTTCAAAGATCAGTGTTTGTTCGTTCACGTCACATTTTTATTGCCTTGCTTTTACTTGAAGTGGAGTTTTTTTGTATTTTAGTACTTTTACTGAAGTTAATGAGCTGAATACTTCAACCACCACCGCTCTGCAGATAAAACTCGATCATAACATATCAAAATTGATCATGACTGATTGTATTTTCGATAAAATGGGACGGAGCTGAACATTAGTGAAGAACAGACAGCGATTATGAGAGGAGTTTTTCTGGACGTAAGACTACAGAGCTTTACTGTCTTCATGAAATATAACTAATAGAAATCAGAAAAAACAAAGAAATGAGCATTTCTATTTTCCCTTTTTAATACAAACAGCATCTTTAAATGATATTCCAGCTCCTTTATCATCGGAGATGACTGGAGTAAAATTAAACACCTGTTGTTCTAGCGTCTGTTCTTATTTATTGTTTCTTTCTATATTTCCATGGAGGCTGTGTTTTATTTTCTCCTCCTGGGATTCACTCTCACTTCTTCACACACACACTTTATACCAAGCTTGTATTATTGGGGTTTACGCATAAAATACTGCTGTTGTTTTAATAGAGTTTTTATTGGATTTCTCGCTCATTCTCTAACTCACAGGTGGCACATTTAATAGCAAAATGCATATTAGCAGCTTCCAGATCTATTTCCTACATTGGGGCTCAGCTCCAGTCCGACCTCTTTACTCTCCATCTGTGGGGGAAAAAAGTGTTTGTTCTGTTCTTTTTACCTCCCCGGTTACTCTAAACGGGACCACTTTGCCTTCTGAATTAATATTTCCTCCACAGACTCAGAACGTTGCTGAGATAAATGCCTATACCTCATCGAAAGTCTAACTGGCTAAAGAAAGTAGCGAACTCTCAGCGATAACTTTAGTGAAAGAGCAGAAACAACTACATCAGTGTATCCAGAGATCTGAAGGAAAAAATACATAAATAAAATAGGAGGGAAATTAACTAATTTAACAACAGCAGAAGATATCTTTGTTCCACAGCTGAACATCCTCTTATTAAGGAGACATGTCAAAGATCTTCTGTTTTATCAGTCAAAGGTTCTATTCAATGTACGGACAAAAACCAAGATGGACACGGACAAAACCAGGATGGAGACAGACAAACACCAGGATGGAGACGGATAAACACCAAGATGGAGACAGACAAACACCAGGATGGAGACGGACAAACACCAAGATGGAGACGGACAGAAACCAATATGGAGACGGACAGAAACCAAGATGGAGACGGACAAAACCAAGATGGAGACGGACAGAAACCAAGATGGAGACGGACAAAACCAAGATGGAGACGGCTAAAACGCTGAACTCGTGGATTCAAAACATCAGTCCACAAACCAATTTGGTTAAATCACAAAGATTTTGTCCACTTCCTAAAGTCAGCCTTTGGTTAAAACCTACAGATTACAGCTTGCTGATCTGATACTAATTCAAAACAAGGACCGTTTTCTTGACATTAGTCACTGATTTCTCCACACTGCCTCGATGGATAACTACATTTGAAACATCCTTGTTGGAACTAAGACAGCCCTTACTAATCTCTCTAAATGTTAATAAATATCAGAAACATTGAATCCTGGGAACTTTGGAAGAAAGAAAACACAGTTTGGACCACATTCAGTAAAGGAGTTCTGTTAGTATTATATTAATACTATTTGTAATGATTAACACCTAAAAGAAAGATGTCACACTCTAGATGTTGTCAAAGTTTACTGATGAAAACAGAAACAACAGAATCACTTCTAAACCTTTGGGGTAACGAGCGGGACCATTTGGGGTTCCAGCGAGAAAGTTTAGCGAAGAAAGTGTCGTAGAATGCACTGTTCAGAAACGAATATAATGAATGTTACACACATGTTATATAGCCAGTAAAAGAAGAGATTCTGTGTATATATATCATGTAAGCCATTTTACACACTCCAAACACAATTCTACACGACTAATATAAGTATCTAAAACAATTACCACAATATCACTCTTTTTTCGCCATTGCTGAGCCGACCACACACTCCGGTAGGTGCTAAGAAGAAGAAACTAGAGGCTAACACGGAAAACGGAAATCGCAGAAAGCACGCCAATAACACACAGATTCCACAGATATCTTCAGAATTTCTCTCCGTGAAACCAGTACAGAGCTGTGAGCAAACAAGCACCAGAACCACAAACCACTTTATCAATACAAATCGTAACTGCACCTCACCGTGAGCTGAATTTGTGAAGAGAACAGATAAATCCCCGCTTATTTCGATTCAAATATGTTCGACGTATATCCTGTTGTGTCTCTCAACTGTTTGTTGAAGAAAGGGGGGTCTACCTAACTTAGGGGACCAGGGGGTAGAGATTTGACTTTCGCCGAATGGAATTTTATGCTCCGCGAGGGACGGCGTGGTTTTGATTTTCACTGGCTAACGATACTGTCAATCAATACCACGTTACCCCCACTCGATTGTCTGGACTCTGACGTGTCATTTTCTGAAATTGACCAATCATAGGCTGAGAAAGGCCCACATACACACAGGGAAACTGGAATTCAGACGAGAAAATCCCATGGATGACAGACACAAACAGGCTCAGAGAGGATTCAGGCTCTCAAAATGAAGCCAACCTGCTGTATTTGGATAGATTGAACACTATTAGTGATAAAACAAGTGAAATATATAGGTATATAGTGTATAAAATTACAATGGAACAGCTGGTTCCAAAATTTCAATTTGGTGACCTCACCTGACCTCTCTGTACTAAAACCTCTGTAATCAAACTTTGCACAGAGACTGTTGACATGTTCTTCTATGATTTGGGAGATGTTTTAAGGTAACCACTGCCTCATTTCAAAGAAACAATAACAATAAAAGTGCTTTTTTTTCAGGTGAACCTGAAACTTTTCAATTTTCAGCTGTGTGCCATCTTCATTCACTCTTAACCAGTAACATATACACTGATATTTATACATCTGAACAAATCTCACAAGTGTTACCTTTATTACAACATCAACATTATTCAAATAGACCTTGTAGTTGCAGAAATACACTATTTTTAGTATGGGTATGCAATTTTCGAGCAGAGGCCTAATAATAGGGCTAGAGGGCTCTACAGGTTTTAAACTAAGAACATGGATATCTGGATATCTAACCAACATGACGGACAGGTGTCTGAGGACAATCAGAGCTCGTCAGGCACAACGTGTCTCACCTGGACCTGACTCACATTTAAACTGGTGGCAGCAGCCGGTCGAGTCCTAAAGACTCACAGACCAACAGCTACTTTGGTTTCCTTCTGGTCGAGTGTCCACCGCTGAGCTCTGTGACAAAGAAAACCAGCTTCAGGGTTTTCTGTTCTCCATATAAAGTAACTGAGAGGAAGTAAGAAACATCTTCGCAGCTCAGATGAAGAACACATGAAGGACGACGGAGGTTTTAAATGCAGTCGAAATGTGGAGATGTAGACGTCTAAAGAACAATAAATACTGATTTCAACTTGTTTCACCAGAGAAATATACGTCATGAGGACATAAAAACCTTTGAAAGGACTTCAAATGTTTCATAATTAGGCAGATAAACATAAATATGCTCCCATAACCTCAGAAGAAGAAACGATCATCAGAAAGTCACATTAATGGATAGTTCATATATTCACACAGTTTTAATTTGCTGTATTAATCCGTCCTCTCTGACTCAATATTAATGAATGCACAGAAGGATTCACACATATATTTTGGGATTTATATATCAATTACTCTCTCCAAAAAACGTTTTTCAATACACACAAAAACAGACACAAATACTTTATGGATTTCTTCATATTTAAAACAAGAAATATTTTTCTGCATCAGAAATGTGCTTTTTTTACATTTATACACAAACTATTTCTGTATGCATTGAAAGATATTTTTGGGTGGACAGTTATTTATATATAAATCACTGATTCAATCACTGTCTTTCAATGAAGCTGTGTGAAAAAGCAAAGTTCAGTCCGAGGCTTCAGCAGAGAGTGAAGTCTCTCGCAGTCACATATTACAACAAACCAGTGGCGGGCCGTCATTTTAAACCTGGGCCTTCACTGCTGTCCTGCAGCTGAAATACCACCTTATAACCTCATGATGGCGCCACAGCTATTATTAGTTTCTATGGCTGTAACTATGTACGTATTCGTATTAAACCGTTCGGTACAAGTCTTCCAAACCAAACAATACGTTTGAATAATAGTACTGCATTTGGAAAATACAGAAGCTTATACTGTGGGAAATATAATGTTTTGTAATGTAGGACAGAGCCGTGGTTCTCCAACTGGTCTGGCTGCGGGACCCACCATCACCCCTTAATGACAAGCCGCGACCCAATTTTCTCTATTGGAGACCGTTTTATGGTTTACTTTCACAATTCACATACTAATAGTACTGCTCTGCTATCTCTTTCCTCAGCCCCGTGTGTCACGGTGTGTGTACATCTCACTCGAGTCAGGAAACTTGTCAGAATACTCATATTTGATTGGCTGAGCTGCATCACGTGATGTGATTCACAACGCATTGGTCGGTGCTTTTCCTGCTCCGCTGAACAAGTGCCATAAATGCTGGAATAACTCCGCTGCATAAAAAATAACCTTCAAAATAAAAGCACAAGATTTTTTTTTTTGTCAGGCAAAGGCCGGTCTGTGTGACCTCTGAACCGGAACAAAAAAAACACAACAAAAAACAGCTGGGGCTCCGCAAGTGTTCTGGGAGGCTACGCTAACTAGCTTAACGGGAAAACAACAGCAGCAACACGCATTCTGCTACACACTCGAGGGCCATTCAGATATTAGATGTAAAAAAAACAAATGCAGTTGACTTACCAAACTCCATCCTCCTTTCATCCCAGTTAAATCCCAACTCACAAATCCGTTTCTCCTCCTTCAGCCATTGAGTATTAAAAAAACAAAGCTAGGTAAAATGATAATAATCTACACCAAGCACAATGCAAAAAATGTCATAATTTCTTTGATATCTTTCAATTTGAACTCTCACTACTCCAACTAAGCTCTGCTGTTAAGTTTTGTTTCACGATAGTCACGTGCTCGCCCACTGACCAATCACAGCACGCTGCACCTCACTGCAGAGCTGCACCTGAACACTGAGCTGCACGTTAATGCTCACGTACTTGTAGGCCAGCTAGCAGCTCTGACACGTCAAAGAATACGCCCAACATGTCAAACTAAAGATCTGATTGGTTGAACACTATGACAATCAACAATATCGTCCCCATTCACTTAAACTGCACATGGATTCACTTGTGAGTCTGCAGGCCTCTGTTCTTACCTAGAGACACAGAGGTGAGATCTGATTGGATAAAAGCTCTACTTAAAACAAGCTGCACTGGAAGCAGAGCAACTGAGGAAGACAGTAGCTGTGCAATGAGAACATAAGATGATGGGGAAAATATTATTATAAATTATAATACATGTAGTGTATTTAAGAAGAATTATTAAATTATAAAATAGATATAACTTTGTGATTCTGTTCAGGCCAGCAGAGAAGGCCTTGCAGGCCCTGACGGCCCACCACTGACACAAATACATATATGACTGCATTATTTTATTGTAGCGTATTTCACAATAATGTGTGTGTTTACTGCAGAGCAGCAACAAGAGTTGTGACAAGACTGCTGCTGTTTGGTCTCAATGAAACCTCTGGGTGTAATGTGTCTCTCAGACACCAGATGGCGCTCTGCACAAAGGAGACTGAGCAGCTCGTGACGACGCTGCATTTCATCATTGCATCACTTTTTATTACTTTTGTTGGTTTGAACCAAAACGCAACCATCAACAAAACAACATCTTCATCCTGAAATAAAGAGTTCATGTTGTGGAGACCGAGAAGTTCTGAGCCCATAATGTGAGCAGATGTTTGATGGGTGTCACACACACACACACACACACACACACACACACACACACACACACACACACACACTCTTAATACACTTTGATGTTTCTCCAATGAAGTTCTGAATGCTGTTTGAGTTAAATGACGTGAAAACAAAGTTGAAACATAAAAACACACTTTATTGGAAAAAAATACAAAACTAACTTTCCATTAAAAAGTTTCACAAAAGTCTTTTGATATATAAAAAACAATATGTACAAAGTTCTGTTTTCTGATTTATAAAATACAGTAAAAAAGACGACTTATTATAGAAGTTAAAGCAATAACTTAACTGAAGAGTCGTTGTATAATTGTATGATGAAACAGCCTGTAAAGGAACATCCAGACAAACAAAGTCTCTCAGCTTGTTTCTGTCTCGAGGAGGAACAAGAAGACAAAGCATCGCTTCCTTCTGGTCACCAACACACAGAACTAAAGCCCATAATGACGTCCGGTCGGTCCGACTAAACAGCAGCAACATAACGAGGACACATCTTCTACTTTCAGATTCACCATTAAACTTCGTCCCAACTTCTTTCCTTCACTTCCTGTTTTCTTCCTGAGTCTTTGTTTTCCTTCCACTTGATTCCTCAGCATGAGCACCATTTCAACATGCGTGTTCTGTATCAAATCCCTGATCTTCTCCTCAGATTAAAGAACTATTTACACACCAGGCATTTTTATTTATTTGACAATAATCTCTTATCATATCTCAATGATCAGCAGGTTTGTGGTTCTGTCCAACACTAATAAACCCGTTCTCACTCTCAGGGCGTCAAACACCGACGGCTGGTCAGAGACCGACGTCTTTATTAGAGGCTCAACTGGTGTGAATTAAAGAGAGAAAGTCCTCACAAGGCTAGAGGGACAAACAGAGTCAAACAAACACAGGACTTTCACTCAGGGGACCGGTGTTTTTGTCCCATGTAAAACCACAAGTTTTAAGTTTTACAACATGAAAACAACGCATCTTCATATAACGGTTCATAGGATATCTTATCTTGTTTAAAACTACTACGTTAGGTTTAGGGAAAGATTGTTGTTTGAGTTAAAATAACTACAGAAGTGTCGTTACGGAAGTACTAAAGTTACGTGACAAATAAATCAACGTTGACTTCTGGTTTCACACGAGGAACAAACAAACAACGGTCTGACGGAGGAAAGATCTGTTTGTTGGACTCATCCACCTCCACCACCGCCCTGTGAGGGTTTGTATGGTCTCTATACTTCCTCGTTCATGATTACGTAGATAGGATTGAAATAATAATGTTTAGCTTTTACAAAGAACAACTGTGCTTCTGTTTCCTATCGGAGTCAAAGGACATTTGAATAAAGATGAAACTTCATCAACCTTAGTGTTTGAGCCTGAAAACATGTCTTTCAGTTTGACCGAGGAAACGGACTACAAAAGCACCCAAACAGTCAAACTCATGTTAACACCAGGAGACAAATTTAGCTTCATGTTGACTCTGAACACATCTTCACCTCTTCTTATTGGCACAAAAGTGCTGGAAGTGACACCTTCTTTATATTGAAGCCTCAATCTATAAAAAATAATTTTATATATTTAAATCATATTTCAGTATTACATCAACATTCTCCTCACACACAGAAACTCAGTCTTTCCAGAGTTCAGTGATCTCATTGATAAAGTCCTGAAGGAGCAGCCAGGCCCGCCCTCTTCTCAGCATTCCCAGAGTTCCTTGATGCGTTTCCTGAGGCGGCGGTGTCGTCCAGACCCAGAGACCGGCGGTACGCCGCGGAGAGTCGGTACAGGATGTCGGCCCGAGGGCCGGGGTGGGCGTCGGCCTTCTGTGTCATCAGCATCTCAAACAGCGTGCTGACCTCAGACAGCAGCGCCCCGCCCAGTGGGCCGTCCTTCTCTGGAGTTTTACCTGAAGGAGGAAGAGGAGAGGGAGGAGTCACTCTGCTGCATTCTGGGAATGAAAACCAGACCTTCTGCCTCAACTACAGCAGTTAATAAAACAATTATTAATTGGTTACAACTTCTGAAAATGTGTTGGTTTTCTTTGGGTTTTCAAGTGTTATTTAAAACAGCCATTTCAATGAATCTAATTTTAAATAACACATTTTAGTTGTCTAAACCTAACTAAGTCGTTTTGTTGTCTAAACCTAACTCAGTAGTTTTGTTGTCTAAACCTAACTCAGTAGTTTAGTTGTCTAAACCTAACTGAGTAGTTTTGTTGTCTCAACCTAACTAAGTAGTTTTGTTGTCTAAGTAGTTTTGTTGTCTCAACCTAACTAAGTAGTTTTGTTGTCTAAACCTAACTAAGTAGTTTTGTTGTCTCAACCTAACTAAGTAGTTTTGTTGTCTAAGTAGTTTAGTTGTCTAAACCTAACTAAGTAGTTTTGTTGTCTCAACCTAACTAAGTAGTTTTGTTGTCTAAGTAGTTTTGTTGTCTCAACCTAACTAAGTAGTTTTGTTGTCTAAACCTAACTGAGTAGTTTAGTTGTCTCACCCTAACTCAGTAGTTTAGTTGTCTCAACCTGAGTAGTGTTGTTGTCTAAACCTAACTGAGTAGTTTAGTTGTCTAAACCTAACTAAGTAGTTTTGTTGTCTAAACCTAACTCAGTAGTTTTGTTGTCTCAACCTGAGTAGTGTTGTTGTCTAAACCTAACTGAGTAGTTTAGTTGTCTAAACCTAACTCAGTAGTTTAGTTGTCTCAACCTAACTAAGTAGTTTAGTTGTCTAAACCTAACTGAGTAGTTTAGTTGTCTAAACCCAACTAAGTAGTTTTGTTGTCTCAACCTAACTAAGTAGTTTTGTTGTCTAAGTAGTTTTGTTGTCTCAACCTAACTAAGTAGTTTTGTTGTCTAAACCTAACTGAGTAGTTTAGTTGTCTAAACCTAACTAAGTAGTTTTGTTGTCTAAACCTAACTGAGTAGTTTAGTTGTCTCAACCTAACTCAGTAGTTTAGTTGTCTCAACCTAACTAAGTAGTTTAGTTGTCTAAACCTAACTGAGTAGTTTAGTTGTCTCAACCTAACTAAGTAGTTTTGTTGTCTCAACCTAACTAAGTAGTTTTGTTGTCTCAACCTAACTAAGTAGTTTTGTTGTCTAAGTAGTTTTGTTGTCTCAACCTAACTAAGTAGTTTTGTTGTCTAAACCTAACTGAGTAGTTTAGTTGTCTAAACCTAACTGAGTAGTTTAGTTGTCTAAACCTAACTAAGTAGTTTAGTTGTCTCACCCTAACTCAGTAGTTTAGTTGTCTCAACCTGAGTAGTGTTGTTGTCTAAACCTAACTGAGTAGTTTAGTTGTCTAAAACCTAACTAAGTAGTTTTGTTGTCTAAACCTAACTCAGTAGTTTAGTTGTCTCAACCTAACTAAGTAGTTTCCTGTGAAGACATGTTTATTTTGAAAAGACTGTATTCATGTAACGAGCAGAAATTAACACACGTTTCTGGACTTTTGTAGGAAAACGCACAAAAAATGAGCAACTTTTCATCAGATATACGAAGAATTGTATGAGGATACGTTGAAAATAGCCAAAAGTTTCAACCGTGAAACTAACGAGACATCTGTGACATCCACAAGTTTTTTTAAAAATCTAGACATTGTTATCATCTTTCAATAATTCTTTAGAATGTTTTGGTTCACTTTTGACTTTGGACGTAAAGTTTTAATACTTATTTAAAAGCTAGAGTTAAATCTATGTCGACCCTTTTTACACAACATCTACCTACAGCTCAGCTACGCTTCAGACTCTACAAGTCTTTTAATAGATCATTAAGTAGATTCAACCGCTGTGATTTAAACTCTAACTTTTAAATTGAAATGATAGCAAAACAAGACTCTTTGCATTTTTACCGAAAGTGGAGAAGGACGAGGAGTCCAGGGCATCCCGGGGACAGAGCTCACTCTCAGGGGAAGGTGGCCCGTTGGGGACAAAGACGTTGTCGTGGTAATCGGCAGTGAGAGGCAGAGAGAGCCGGGCCATCCAAGCCGGGTCGCTGACGTCTGGGAAGACGTCATCTACAGAGAGAGGAGAGAGAGCCGAACTTAAATATCTTTAAACTTTACATTCATTCAGACGTCCTGTGAGACTCTTCCTTTTAGTTTCTCTCTATCTGGAGAACGAGGCAGGAAGACCAGGAGGAAACAACACACTGCCTTTTATTCTGAAGTGTCCTCTCTGATCTCATCCTCATCACTTCCTGTTTGTGTCCTGTACTTCCTGTTTGTGTTGTCAAAATAATGAAAGAGCTTCATAGTTTTTAATCAGTTCATGTGGAAGATATCTGGAGGAAGAAGAGATGAGTTATTAAACTTAAAACGGACTCAACACAGGACGTTTACAGTCTGATGAATATGAAACATACCACACAGATATATAGTTTCTAGTATTTTAAGTATTTATATTTCCAAAGTATACTGTGAGGAGTCAGGAGTGAATCTAAACAGAGATACAGTTATTTCATTCATAAAATTGAACAGATTGCAGACATTGTTCGAGTTCCTTCATTTATTTTAGACTTTATTTCTGTTATTATTTCTTTCATGTTTTATTGAAACTTTGTTTTGTTATTTTAAGAACTGCGGATGTTTGTGTGTTTACTCAGTCAGAGTTAAAGCACAATGCTGATTATAGAGGTATCAATGTATAAATCCATATTTCTATTTCAACAAACATTTGACACGTTATCTATTGAAGAACAACAGAGTGAGACTCTGTTTCCTGTTACATCTCTTTACTTGTTCTTGTTACTTCTCTGCACGTCTACATGTGAACTTCTATGTAACATGAAGATTCATAATCAGACTCTCGTAGAAGTAAAAGTTCTGCTCAACATTTAATATTAATATCAGTTAAAGTATAAACAGTGAACCATATCTGATCAGTTAACGGATCTCCAGCTCCTTTCAGTAGATGAACTCTGGATGATGTCTGAAAGTCATTATGTAGTGAAGCTGAAACATTATTATTATTATTATTATTATTATTATTATTATTATTATATTCAGAGCTCCTGAAAGAGTCTTTACTTGATGTTAAATGTAAAATATTATTTTTTAACGGCCGTCTCCAGACGTCACATTAATGAGAGTTTAAAAGTCTGAGACTAATCAGCCTCCTTCATCTCACCACCAACAGATGTTTAACACACACACATACACACACGCACACACAGTTAATCCCCCCCCCCCCCCCCTCCCCGTCTTTCCTCCTTTTGTTTTGGCAGATTTTCTCCACAGATCCTAAGAACACAAAACGCTCCTTCAGTTACTGAGAGCATCGAGTTTCAGTAAATCTTTAGAGATAAAAAACTTAAACCAACGTTGTGTCTGTAAATAAAAACGTCTTCAGCCCGTATTTCATCTGGAGAATCACATCAGTGTATGAATAATAAGCCCGAGGATGAGATATGATATCAAACAAGAGGTATTTATCTCAACATGCAAGATATGGATGAAGACGAGGATTTCTGTCGAGACTAAAACCAACAATGAGTCTGAATGGTTCCTACTGAAGACGTATCGATAAACACGTCTCACAGATACTGAGATCAGAGAACAGCTGGAGAGTTATTATTCTCACGCACGATGTTTTAACTGCTGTGACTCCAAACTCATCAAAACACATGAAATAGCAGGAAAATGTGTCACACATGAAAGACTGAATACACGCACACACACACGCACACACTCTGCTGTCAGGTGTGATATCATCTTCACACCTGGACAAAGACGGCTTTATATTTGTGTGATTCATCATGAAGAAGAAGAAGAAGAAGAAGATGTTACAGGTCACACATGTAAGAGAGAGACACACACACACGCACTGGTGTGAGTTACAGCCTGCAGGGTGGAGGTGAGTCGAGCATCACACACACAACACAACACACTCCCTCTCACTCTTTATGTCACAAAGTCAGCTCGCCCCGGGACTCTGACCACAATACCAGGAAGACACACACACACACACACACACACATATAACACTAACATGCTAATAACCCAGCATGGTAACTAAAACAAACATGCTAATATCTCATCATGTTTATAAACCAATAACACTAGCAAGCTAATAACCCAATCAAGCTATCACTAACATGCTAACCCTAATATGTTCATAACCTTAAAACACTAATAAGCTAACAAGCAACAACAACAAGCGGCCACTAACATGCTAATAACCCGACTTACGAAGAATATGATACTCTAATAACACTAAAACAAACTAATATCTCAATACAAGCTAATAACACTATCATGAATAGTATCATGCTAATGAGCTTTCAGTTTACAGTCGGAGCAGGAGAGACGGTAAACGCAATGCGGTTAGCGTTAGCTACCGTTAGCAATATGAGCTAAGCTGTCATGTGACGAGGAAGGACCAATCTTTTAAATCACTTCTTAAAAAACATTTTTATAGACTGGCTTGTATGTGATCTCATCGCTTTTCTGTTTTATGTGTTGATTTTACTAAATGATTTATTTCATTTATTTTATTGTATCGACTGTCTCACTGATCTTTCTGTTATTATGAATTTGTTTTTGCTGCTTTGTCTGTCAAAGCACTTTGTAAACTCTGTTTTTAAAGCTGCTCTATAAATAAAGTTATTATTATTATTATGATGGAGTCAGTATGGGACTGCACTACATGCTGCAACACCTCGACTCCCCAGGGTCATATGAAGGGTTCTGTTTGTGGACTTCAGCTCAGCGTTCAACACCATCATCCCGGAGATACTCCAACCCAAACTCTCCCAGCTCACTGTGCAGCCTCCACCTGTCAGTGGATCACTAACCTCCTGACTGACAGGACGCAGAATGACTGTATGAGAGAGAGAGAGAGTGATAGAGACATAGACAGAAAGATAGAGAGTAAGGCAGACAGTTTTATGGACTGAGTGAGTGAGACAGACAGACAGACAGTTTTATGGACTGAGTGAGTGAGACAGACAGACAGACAGTTTTATGGACTGAGTGAGTGAGACAGACAGACAGACAGTTTTATGGACTGAGTGAGTGAGACAGGCAGACAGACAGCTATATGGACTGAGTGAGTGAGACAGGAAGACAGACAGTTTTATGGACTGAGTGAGTGAGACAGGAAGACAGACAGCTATAAGGACTGAGTGAGTGAGACAGGAAGACAGACAGCTATATGGACTGAGTGAGTGAGACAGGAAGACAGACCGTTTTATGGACTGAGTGAGTGAGACAGACAGACAGACAGTTTTATGGACTGAGTGAGTGAGACAGGAAGACAGACAGCTATATGGACTGAGTGAGTGAGACAGGCAGACAGACAGTTTTATGGACTGAGTGAGTGAGACAGGAAGACAGACAGTTTCATGGACTGAGTGAGTGAGACAGGCAGACAGACAGTTTTATGGACTGAGTGAGTGAGACAGGCAGACAGACAGTTTCATGGACTGAGTGAGTGAGACAGGCAGACAGACAGTTTTATGGACTGAGTGAGTGAGACAGGCAGACAGACAGTTTTATGGACTGAGTGAGTGAGACAGGAAGACAGACAGTTTTATGGACTGAGTGAGTGAGAGAGAGAGACAGACGGAGAGAGCCTGTGTGCGTGTAACGGGTTGCCATGGTGAGGACGCATCTGTTGGAGAGTCTTTGAGTCTGATAAAACAGGGAAACACCTCTCAAACAAATCATCAAAACTCCCATAACCGTAGCTCCTATTGCTCCGATATTAATAAATGAGAGGAAGGATGAGTTGAAGAACAGATCCTGTAAAAATTGTGTCTGTAGTGTAAAAAATGTGGCTTAACTGGCGATCTAGAAATGGGGTACCGTGTTCTGTGGAAGATGTTTTTGAAGCAAAATTTAACATTGGTCTCTATGGAGCAGAAAGTTGGTTTTCCTCTCAATTACAGGCTTCTGTGTCAAATGTGTAAATCTGTGGGATTCCACAGTCATTTGTCTACGACAAGGACAAGATTAGCTACTTCTACATCCAGAAATTATGCATGAAGAGTGAAGATTGTGGACACAGTGGCAAAAGACAAATCTTTTTTTCACAAGAATCTCAAGCTGCTCTTCACTCTAGCGGTGACATCACGCACTCTAAGCTGCGCAATACACACCCATTATAAAGTCAGAAAAGGGCTGAAAAAATCATAAAAGTTAAATTGCTACAGTTCAAAAAGTTTAAAATATATCAAAAAGCTGAATCATTCTGCAATAGCTCAGGGTTGTAATGGTGTCTGTAGCTGAAAGTATGAGGAAGTAGAAGGATTTGAAAGTTGAAGAGGATTTGAAAATGTTCTCCATAGACATCCCATTCAAAAAAAATGTGCAAAAAGCTTAATAATTCAAAAAGTTTAAAGATTAGAAATATGAAGAGATATAGCAGATGTGTCCTTAACGAGCTGAACATTTTGATATTTGAACGGTTTCTAGTGATTATAGTTGGAATGCTGTTAAGCATTCCAACTATAATCACTAGAAATAATAAAGAATATTATTATTAAGTCCGATAGATTATATACAGTGTGCTTTGTAGCGCAAAGGTTTGTGATAGTGTGATAGATAGTGTGCTATCTATTTTTCGGAGAGATTCGCCCAGCGGTTTTCCCGAAAATCCCGAAAAACTGAGCAAAATGTCTCCATTCACTTGAATGGGGTTCCTGCGTGAAGAGAGCAAAAAAATCACTTAACTCTGGGCCCATATTGACTAGCCGTACATTAACGTAGAAAAATGATTCAAAGTTTAAAACGTAGACAAAACGCTGCACTTTATTGAGCCAAAGGGACATTTTGATAGCTAGCACAGTTTTCATGAAGTCACAGATTAAGTTTCAGGAAAATTTTGGGTCTGTTTCAGATTTTTTAATGGGTGTGTATTGCACGGCTCGTTAAGAGCTAGAGTGAGAGCATAACCGTCAGAGTGGAGCGGAGCAGGAAAATATTCTATGATTTTTCCAAACAAATTGCTCCAGCTCCCACAATTTTTACTCTTTGTTCACCATTTTTGGCCCAAAAGCTTGGAAATGTTGTGCTGGTCGCAGTAAAGTGTCTGTGGAATCCAACAGACTTACACATTTGGCTCAAAGAGCCACAGAGCGACATGAACTTCAACCAACTGCTCCATTAGACTCCATGTTAAATCTCACCACTCATTTCTCAAAGAAAGCAGACGGTACCAGTTTTGTCTATTGCTCTGGAGCTCACATTATTAACACCACAAACATAAAAAACACATCAGCGCGTTTCCCAGAGTCTTATCTTTCTCACGGTATCCATATTTTGGCACTCAGACTCCTGCAAATTTTTTAAAAAGAGGCAGGGGTTTTGTTCAAAATCACTGATTACTGCAACGTTTCTTAATCAGTCTGCCTGGTGCGTCCTCACCATGGCAACCAGTTACACACACACACACGCAGGCTCTCTCTCTCTCTCTCTCTCTCTCTCTCTCTCTCTCTCTCTCTCTCTCTCTCTCTACACACACACACATGACTTGGAGACATTCAGTCAAAGGCATTCCTGTCTGTCTGTCTCACTGTCTGTCTCTCTGTCTCTCTGTCTCTATCATACAGTCATTCAGGTCTTAGATATTTTTAGAGACAGAAATGATGGGAGCCATTTGTGGACTGTCCATCACGAATACAAGATTCAATCCAAGAGTATGAATCTAAAATGCAGAAAAGAGAGAAGCGCTATCTCAATCGAACCTCAACGATACTATCGGTAACATCGGCATGTGTAGCTATATATTGCGACGTCTTCAGGCACTAGAAGCCACACTGTCAAAATTTCCTGCGAAATTTTCTAGTTACTATTATGATCTTCATCTTCAGTGAGCAGGTGTTGCTTGGATAAACAAACATGGAGGTTTAAGACTAAAGGAGTGTGTGTGTGCGTGTGTGCGTGTATATGTGTGTGTGTGTATATGTGTGTGTGTGTGCGTGTATATGTGTGTGTGAGTGTGTATATGTGTGTGTGTGTGTATATGTGCATGTGTATATGTGTGTGTGTGTGTGTATATGTGTGTGTGTGTGTGCGTGCGTGTATATGTGTGTGTGTGTGCGTGTGTATATGTGTGTGTGTGCGTGTGTATATGTGTGTGTGTGTGTATATGTGCATGTGTATATGTGTGTGTGTGTGTGTGTGTGTGTGCGTGTATATGTGTGTGTGTATGCGTGTGTATATGTGTGTGCGTGTGTGTGCGTGTGTAAATGTGTGTGTGTATATGTGTGTGTGTGTGCGTGTGTATATGTGTGTGTATATGTGTGTGTGTGTGCGTGTGTATATGTGTGTGCGTGTGTGTGTGTGTGTGTGCGTGTGTGTGTATATGTGTGTGTGTGTGTGTGCGTGTGTATATGTGTGTGTGTATATGTGTGTGTGTGTGCGTGTGTATATGTGTGTGTATATGTGTGTGTGTGTGCGTGTGTATATGTGTGTGCGTGTGTGTGTGTGTGTGTGCGTGTGTGTGTATATGTGTGTGTGTGTGTGTGCGTGTGTATATGTGTGTGTGTATATGTGTGTGTGTGTGTGTGTGTGTGTACCGTTGAGCAGGTTCTGGAGTCCCTCCTCCAGCTGATGGTCTGAGTCTCTTTCTGGTTCCCAGTCCACGTCTCCAGCCTCGCTCTCTCCGTGTCCGCTGTCTTTGGTGCTCTGCCAATCAGAACAGTCCTGACCTCCATATCTACACACACACACACACAGACACACACAGGTGAGGATTAATAACCCTTTCAATTAATCCACAGACATAAAAACACTTAATCCTTTGACCATTAGTTCTTAAAACAAAAGAAAAAGACACATTTATTTAAAATGAATAATAATTAATTGTTGTTATGTAAAGAGTTTTTATATGTTTAACTGGATGAAGCAGGAAAACACAGCTGCTCTAAAGTGAATCAGAGATTATTGTAAATAGAAATAAAGTAAAATAAGTAAATAAAAGGTTCATTTATTCTTCACAGAGAAACAAAGAACAGAAATCTGATTTAAGAAATAATAAAAAGACCAGACCAGAGGTTTAGTGAGATAAGAAGAGTGACACGCACACACGCACACGCACACGTACACACACACACACTCACACACGTACACACACACACACACACATCAGGAGTCAGAAGTGTTTCTCCTTTATTAGGAGTGTGCTTTGATCACAGCCTGAAACCTGAAACTAGTGCTGATGAAGAGAGTGATGAAGAAGAAGAGGATATCATCAACATCAGGAGGAAGAGGATTGAAGAGGACGATGATGGAGCGATGTATATCGAGGTTAGGGATCAGAAGGAAGAAGAGTAGGAGGAGGAATGTATTGAATTTGGATATCAGGAGAGAGGAGGATGAGGAGTCCCACTGACCTGCGATGAGAGTACTTGTTTCCTCTGAAGTTTGGCCTCGGCTGAAGCTGACCCTGATGGAGGAGAGAGAGGAGCTGGGAGATCTGCTGCAGGGAGGAAGAGGAGGAGGAGGAAGAGAGGGGGTTAGAATAATGACATCATGTTGTATTTAGGTGGACTGATGGTGGAGCAGGTAGAATCAACTGTTTCTCTGTCTTTAGTCTCTCTGCTCACAGCTTTGTGCTGACAGCTCACTTATACAGCGGATACACACTGACCTCCAGGGAGGAAACACACACACACACACACACACACACACGGGGGAAAGTAACCTTGTGTGTGTGTGTGTGTGTGTGTGTGTGTGTGTGTGTGTTCACACACTAATATATGACTTTGTTTAGCCGTGACGTTAGTGTGTTTTTGCTCACATGCTGCTCCAGAGACAGGAAGTGGCCCCTAAAAGCCTATTCTTCTCTGGACGAAGGTGTGTGTGTGTGTGTGTGTGTGTGTGTGTGTGTGTGTGTGTGTGTGTGTGTGTCGAAGCCTGAGGAATGCCAACTGGGCCGACTAAGAGGGTTGAGGAGAGGTGTATTCTGGGTAAAACCTACTTCCTGTCTGTGATGGATTCACGTGACGTCGGACTGAGTCCAGCTCTTTGTTCTCCGTCTGAGGGGCGTTGGCGGTCACTTCTGACCCTCAGTGACGCTGGTTTTAACCTTTAAAGGTGTTAAAACTGATGTTTTTTGGTGTAAATTCATATCTGAATTACATATTAGATATTTTAATGGGGGTGTGAAGTTCTGAACGGGTTCTTTTCCTCTTAAAACATCGTTCAAACACACAGGACGACGGACACAAAACGGAGGACTTTATTTTTCTTCTTCATGCTTATGTTGTTCTGCACGAATATTGTGAAGTTCACACGGAAACTGTAAAAGAGCAAAAGCATAAATGCTCTCCAGTATGAGAGACGTGTGTCGACCACATTTATTGACCCATAATCTAAAATGAACACTTACAGAATAAAGTTTACTAAAGTACATTTGATGTGTTTGATAGAGCTGCGGCCCAAATAATACTATAATACTAAGCAACCAATCCCCCCACGCACACACACACAGACACACACACACACACACCTCCTCCTGGTTTCAATATGAACGTGATATGTGACATTCAGTAAAGAGGTCTGTCAGAGAGGATTACTGTCTGTGACACATTAGCACCTGAATGAACTCACTGCTTTCAGCCTTCAGGCTGTCTGAGTAAGTCATCATAGGGGGGGGGGCAGAGACGCTGCTGGGAGAACGTAATGGAAGCTGGTCTGAGCGTTAGCTATAGTGGTTTAAGCACAAGTGAATTAAAACGTTTTAGATGGCAGTAAATTAAATGTAAACGACATTGGCCTTAATGTTTAGTAGTAAATAATCTTAAATAGAGAAAGTAGATCAAACAATACTTTAAGAAAGTATCACGCAGAGTTAGTTAAATCATGAATTCTATATTTTCTTCAGAACTTGTAATCAATCAGTTTAAGCCGTCTGGCATAAAATTAAGGACTAAGAACTAATAAACAAAGTTTAAACAAAGTAACTAAACGTACATGTAAGGAACAAGAGTTAAAGTTTAGTGGTGTAATTCATGACAAACAACAACTCACCTGCACTTCAGGTGAAGCTGAGGAAAGCTCGATGGCGTCCCCGAACGCAGCCATTGACAGTCGCACCAGGTTTCTGAGTATCTGCTGGTGTTCTGCGTCGATTCCCCCTCGTCCCTCCGAGGTCCTTGGCCTCCTCAGAGTCGCCTGGGACGCCATCGAGCTCGCCGGCTCCGTCCCCTCCTCCCCTCTGGCGGTCGCCTTGCGCCTCAAGGTGCTCGAATGCGAGGCCGAAGAGGACGACGATGAAGGGTTTCTGGCTTTGCAGAGATTCCGGTGCAACGCGGCGTCCAGTTCGATGTTTCCGAGTTTCCGTAGAGTTCTGCAGTGGTGGGTGGCGTCCCCTTCTGGGTATCCTTGGGAATGGAAGCTTGTGTTCATGACCGATGGCATCAACGTGTACTGCCTCTCGGTTTGTTCGTCGTCTGACGCCATCGGGGGTGGAGCCAGAAGCTGGGCTTCGCTGCCGTCGTCCTCAGGAGGCTCCTCCTTCCGCCCTCTGATGACAGGAATCAGCTGGATGTCGGACTTCCTGATGTTCTTCTGCGGGCGTCGCGGGTGGCGGTCATAAGTGGACTCCGCCTGCCGGCAGTTGTACGCCCGGCCGTCCCGTTTCTCCGGGCGGCAGAACGTCGTCACCAAAGCGACGGCTAACAGCAGCAACAGGCAGGTCGCCCCCAGGCAGACGGCCATCATCATGGTGAAGCTGAGCTGCCCGCGGTTACCGGGCGACGAGTTCTTCAGATGGTCCTTGAGGTTGATAAAAGTCACCTCCAGAGTGGCCTCGGTGGCCAAGCTGGGACTCCCCATGTCGGACACGGCTACGTTCACCTTAAAGGTTTTCCCAACAAGCTCGGTGGCGTTGGTGGTGTTCACAAACAGCTGGCCCGTCACCCGATCCAACCAGAACAGTTCGTCCACGTTCCCGTCGGCGATGAGGTAGCTGAGTTGTCCGTTCAGCCCCGAATCTGGATCTTCAGCTTTTAAGGTGGACGCAAGGAATCCGAGTCCGTCTCTGACCGGGCGATTGATCATCAGAGAGGTGGATCCCTCGTCGATGTCGTTCCCGAGCTCCATCACAATCTCCCCCTTGTCCGTATTGACGTGTACGCTCAGAGAGGCCACGCCCTTTCTGGGTTTCGGCTCCTTGATGACAGGGTGGTTGTCGTTCACGTCCCGAACGTCGATTTGCACCGAGGCCGTGCCGGTGAGAGGCGGGTGACCCTGGTCGACGGCCTCCACCGTGAAGGAGTAGGCGTAGGACTCCTCGTAGTCCAGAGGACGCTGGACGCTGATGACACCGCTGGTCGGGTGGACAGAGAAAGACCGGGTGTCGGTTTCCACTTCGTTGGGGCTCCGTATGAAGTAGGACACTCGTCCGCTGAACTCCAGGTCGACATCGTGGGCTTCGACTTTGAGAACGTGGTAGCCCGCCATGTTATTTTCCTCGAAGGAGGCCTTGTAGAGGGAGGTGGAGAACACCGGGGCGTTGTCGTTCTCGTCCAGAACGTGGACCGGCAGGTGTTTGACACAGGACAGTGGGGGGTCTCCGTAATCCTGGGCCAGCAGCGAGATGTTGTACCGCATCACCTTCTCTCGATCCAGGCTGCCGTTGGTAACGATCATGTAGTTGTCGCCGTGGATCCTTTTCAGGCGAAAAGGGCCAGATTCTGGCTGAATGTAAGCTCTCACTTTGCCGTTTTCTCCCGAATCCGCATCGGAGACCATCACCAGGGCCAGGAAGGTGTCCTCCGGTGCTCCCTCCAGCACAGTCGCCACGGGGGAGTTGGGTGGCGTCCAGGTCATGTGTATCCTGGGCGCGTTGTCGTTTACATCTCTTAGCTTGACGTGCAGTTTGCAGTGTGTGGGGATGGCATTGGGCCCGCGATCCCGGGCCTGTAGGATCACCTCATAGGAGGCTTGGGCCTCGTGGTCCAGCGGCGCTTTGAGACTCACAGCTCCGGTTTGCGGATCCACATGGAACAGTTTATGAACCTCCGGACGCGTGTGCTTACTGAGCGAATACTCAACCTCCCCGTTGGCACCTTGGTCCGGGTCGGTGGCCTTGAGGTGGATTATGGTTGTCCCACGTGCTGTATCCTCAGAAAGCTCCACGCTGGGGGTGCTGTCCTCAAACATGGGGCTGTTATCATTCGAGTCCTGAACGTTAACGCGGACTAATGTGCTCCCAGACCTGGGGGGGTTCCCTTTGTCCCACGCCACCAGGGTGAGATCAAACGTGGCCTGAACCTCCCTGTCCAGTTCTTTGATCACCACCAGCTCGGCCTGTTTGGTGCCACCGGGCGCGACCGTCACATCCAGAGCAAAGTGTTGGTTGACGGACAGCGAGTACGTCTGGAGGCCGTTCGGTCCAGCGTCGGGGTCCACGGCCCGGTCCAAAGGGATCCGCATCCTGATGCCAGCCGTCTCCGAGATCTCCACTTCCTGCAGCGTGCCGGGGAAGCCGGGAGTGTGGTCGTTCAGGTCCATCACCTCCACGCGGACCCGCAGGAAGTTGACGGCGCCGCTCCTCCTGTAGAGAACGCTAAAGGCCAGCTCGCACAGGTCCGAGCCGCGGCACAGATCCTCCCGGTCCAGCCGGCCCTGGGTGGAGACGACCCCGTCTCGAGCGCTGACGGAGAAGGGAAGGGCTTTCCCGTGCTCCACCACTTGGAAATCCTCCAGAGGACCGCCGCCTTCGTCCCGCTGCCGGAGGTCGTCCACCAGACGGCCAACCCGGGTTCCCGTCGGCTGCTCCTCCCAAACACGGTACTGGATTGTTATCGACGACGGATCGGAGGAGCGAACGTCGGAGCAAAGACTCAGAGCCAGAAGCAGAGCCGGCAGCATAATGAGGTGAAGTGAGGATGTTAATCTCCTAAACAGACAGAAAATAAACACTTTAACATTTTAAAAACTGAAATCAAAACTGTTTTCTTTTCATATAGAAGTGAAACATATCCTGTTTAAGATCTTGATTAAATCCATTTTTTCTTCAAAATAATCTCAAAACAAAACAAACTAGTAAATCAAATGTTGGTTTCTTACTTTAGAATGGAACTGAAATCAAAACTGTTTTCTGTTTAAAACAGAAGTGAAAAAGATCCTGTTTATCTGTAACAAACATATACCATCTTGTTAAATCCAATCCTTCATAATAATCTACAGTTTCTTCTGACTCATGAACTGAAGTGTTGGTTTCTCACCTAGAAACAAGAAGAACCTCCAGGAGACCGTTACTGTGTGAAGGTCATTAAGACATCGTCCTGTTCCTCTCTCAGCTGCTCTCACTTCATCCTCAACTCAGGAAAAAAAAGTTTTTGCTCCAACTGAGAAAAGTTTGGATGTGTAGGTCTCCACATGCCGAGCCAATCCCGAGAGAGGAGGAGGGGCATATGCAAATTATTTCAGCCTGGACACAAAGAAAGAGAGAAGCCCCTCCTGCTTTTTTAAAGAAACATGAGACCGTAAAGCTTTTCTCTCTCAGTCTGCAGAAACTCATCACAACCTGAAGTCTTTTGAGTTGACTCCCAGCAGGACTATATATATATATACATACATATACATATATATATATATATATATATATATGTATATATATATATGTATATGTGTGTATATATATACTGCATCATAAACAACACAATACTGTTTCAGTCTGCAGCCTCATTATGAACTATATTTCATTCACAGTACTGTTCTGTTTAAATCTACAGTCATTTAATTTGTACAGTTATTTCAAAAGTGTTTCAAACAGTCAATCAAATTCAGTAAATATGTGTGTATGTACGTGTGTTTGTATGTTTGTCTGTGTGTGTGTGCGTGTGTGTGTGTGTGTGCAAGTGTGGGTGTGTGTGTCTGTGTGTGTGCGTGTGTGTGCGGGTGTGGGTATGTGTGTGTGTGTGTGTGTGTGTGTGAGAGACTACATTCCCAGCTGAACGTTACAGGAAGAGAATGTTTCTGCAGACACAGGAACACGTCTGTTTCCACTTAATTCACCACCTGTATGATAGTGTGAGTGTGTGTGTGCGTGTGTGTGTGCGTGTGTACGTGAGTCTGTGTGTGTGTGTGTGTGAGCCTATGTGTGTGTACGTGAGTCTGTGTGTGTGTGTGAGCCTATGTGTGTGTGTGAGTGTGTGTGTACGTGAGTCTGTATGTGAGTCTGTGTGTGTGTGTGTGTGTGTGCGTGTGGTTAAAAGCAGGATGTATGTGATCTGCTGACCCACATGTTGAAAAGATAAGGATCAGAGTGGAAGAAGACAAATACCACAGGATACACTGTGTGTGTGTGTGTGTGTGGTGGGGGGGGGGGGGTTCTATTAGCTTATTTTCATCAAAACCTGATAATGTTTCTGAAAACATAAAGTTTCTCTTTAGACGACCGGAACTTCTTTTTGATCTCGTATTTATCACACGTGGATTCATCCGCAGCTGAAAGTAGTCCCTCATAAAAACACTATTTCCTGTTGGTTCAGGAGGAACCAATGAGCTGAGAGCTGAGACGAGTCAGGAAGTGTGGAACACAAACACATTGTTGATGTTTATTATATTTAAGGACAATAAGAGAAATGTGATATAAAGTTGATATATTATATTTGCATATTATATTTAGATATTATATTTACCTCGTATCTAAACATTAAAGATATTATTCATGAGTTCTTATACAAAACGTACAACTTCACAAATATATGATAACTTAAAATTACATCACATGTTTTATATAAATTTGCTAAAAAATAAATGTAAAAGTAAAAAAATAAAAGTGCTCATTATATATTTAGTATATAGTAATATATAATATATTTACTATATAGTAGTAATCGTATATAGAGCTTCAATACTTTCATTCATAATTAATATATTTCTTTAATATTTTACACCCTGAAACATGAATAAAAACAATAATGGTGACATCACATGTGTGTCTGATGACCTCAGAACCTTCTTCTCATTGGTGGATCTTCATGACAACAGGTGACTGTGGAGAAACTTTTGTCTCCTTCTCACCTCCTCACCTCCTCCTCTTCATCCTGCCTCCTCTATACGTCTGTGAACGAGCTTCCTGTCGCAGGAAACAGCCTCGTGGTGAAGGTCAGAGAGAGGAGGGGAGGAAACAGGGGGGAGGAGAGGAGGGGAGGAACCAAGGGGGGAGGAGAGGAGGGGAGGAAACAAGGGGGAGGAGAGGAAACAAGGGGGGAGGAGAGGAAACAAGGGGGAGGAGGGGAGGAGAGGAAACAAGGGGGAGGAGAGGAGGGGAGGAACCAAGGGGGGAGGAGAGGAGGGGAGGAAACAAGGGGGAGGAGAGGAAACAAGGGGGGAGGAGAGGAGGGGAGGAAACAAGGGGGAGGAGGGGAGGAGAGGAAACAAGGGGGAGGAGAGGAGGGGAGGAACCAAGGGGGGAGGAGAGGAGGGGAGGAAACAAGGGGGAGGAGAGGAAACAAGGGGGGAGGAGAGGAGGGGAGGAAACAAGGGGGAGGAGGGGAGGAGAGGAAACAAGGGGGAGGAGAGGAGGGGAGGAACAAAGGGGGGAGGAGGGGAGGAGAGGAAACAAGGGGGGAGGAGAGGAAACAAGGGGGAGGAGGGGAGGAACAAATGGGGGAGGAGGGGAGGGGAGGAACAAATGGGGGAGGAGAGGAACCAAAGGGGGAGGAGGGGAGGAGAGGAAACAAGGGGGAGGAGGGGAGGAGAGGAAACAAGGGGGAGGAGAGGAGGGGAGGAAACAAGGGAGTGAGAGGAGGGGAGGAGAGGAGGGGAGGAAACAATGGGGAAGGAGAGGAGGGGAGGAAACAAGGGGGGAAGAGAGGAGGGGAGGAAACAAGGGGGAAGGAGAGGAGGGGAGGAAACAAGGGGGGAGGAGAGAAGGGGGGGAAACAAGGGGGAGGAGAGGAACAAAGGGTGGAGGAGGGGAGGAGAGGAAACAAGGGGGGAGGAGAGGAGGGGAGGAAACAAGGGGGAGGAGAGGAGGGGAGGAACCAAGGGGGGAGGAGAGGAAACAAGGGGGGAGGAGAGAAGGGGGGGAAACAAGGGGGAGGAGAGGAACAAAGGGTGGAGGAGGGGAGGAGAGGAAACAAGGGGGGAGGAGAGGAAACAAGGGGGGAGGAGAGGAGGGGAGGAAACAAGGGGGAGGAGAGGAGGGGAGGAACCAAGGGGGGAGGAGAGGAAACAAGGGGGAGGAGGGGAGGAGAGGAAACAAGGGGGAGGAGAGGAGGGGAGGAAACAAGGGGGGGAGGAGGGGAGGAGAGGAGGGGAGGAAACAAGAGGGGAGGAGAGGAGGGGAGGAAACAAGGGGGGGAGGAGGGGAGGAGAGGAGGGGAGGAAACAAGAGGGGAGGAGAGGAGGGGAGGAACCAAGGGGGGAGGAGGGGAGGAGAAGAAACAAGGGGGAGGAGAGGAGGGGAGGAGAGGAGGGGGGAGGAGAGGAGGGGAGGAACCAAGGGGGGAGGAGAGGAAACAAGGGGGAGGAGGGGAGGAGAGGAAACAATGGGGAGAGGAGAGGAGGAAACAAGGGGGGGGGAGGAGGGGAGGGGGGGAGGAGGGGAGGAGAGGAGGGGAGGAAACAAGAGGGGAGGAGAGGAGGGGAGGAAACAAGAGGGGAGGAGAAGAGGGGAGGGGAGGAACCAAGGGGGGAGGAGGGGAGGAGAGGAAACAAGGGGGAGGAGAGGAGAGGAAACAAGGGGAGGAGAGGAGGGGAGGAACAAAGGGGGGAGAGGAGGGGAGGAGAGGAAACAAGGGGGAGGAGAGGAGGGGAGGAAACAAGGGGAGAGGAGGGGGGAGGAGAGGAGGGGAGGAGAGGAGAGGAGGGGAATTGTGATGTTTCAAGTTTTGTCGATTTTGTTTCATTTTAACTTTACATTTAGATTTTTAAAACATGTAAATATAATCCATAACTAATAAACATATAAAGATAGTTAATAAAAGATGATTATTAGTTATTTTACTTTTATTTTCATATATTTAAATATTATATTTATCTGAGGGAAATAAAAAAAGATCCTTTTAGTTTGAGAAGTCTCATCCTGCTTCCTGATTGGCTGAGAGCTCGTCAGTGATGAAGAACACCTGAGCAGGTGATTTACCTTCTGCTCAGTGGAGCTGGTGGAACATGTTCTCTGTAGGGCTGAGCCACATCAATCAACTTCAGCAAACAACCCAGAATGATTTAATGCAGAAACATTAAGGTATCAAACACGTATTACTACTTTACAGTTAAATATTTAAAGAAAAAAGCAGAAATATCTTTCTGACTTCTTATTATAGTCTCAGTATAATATAATAATATATATATCATATAATAATATTCACTATAATATAAAACACACACACACACACACATATATATATATATATATATATATATATATATATATATATATATATATATATATATATATATATATATATATAATGATGTATTTATAACTATACATCATGTCTCAGCAGGTGCTTCATGTCTCTCACTCCCTAACTGTCCGTACTGGATCTGTCCCCGTTGTTTTAAAAAGCTAAATAAGTTATTAGCATGACGTCATGCAGCTAGCCTAACCTGTCTGGTGTTCAGCTAGTGGAGAAGCTTCATGTACTGCTTCCCTTTCCCGCTAGTCTGCTGTCTGATTGTGAGGTCAGGCTGATCTGATATCAGCTCTTTGGCCTGAAGGTTCTCCTCAAAGTTCTCCTCTCAAACGGGTCCTGGGGGAGGATCGCGAGGATCGCTTCCGGTTTCAACTTCCAGTTCAAGCGAAGATCGCTTCCGGTTGAAACCGGAAGTTGGTCTGCGCAGCCATATTGACGGCCGTCCCAAAGCTGTTATTTCTGCTCTGAGGAGGGAGGAGGGACGTCTGAGGAGCCATGAGCGAGGACCCACGAGAACAGACTAAACTGCTCCATAGACCCGCCTCTTTTGGGCAGTTTCTCCAGCGTTCCAGAGCTGCTGAGACGTGCACACGCGGAGAGGACGTGCACACGCGGAGAGGACGTGCACACGCGAGAACAGGTTATTGAATCATTTTTATTAAATCATAAACAAATCAACTTTAATATCAGTTCATTTAATACAATAAAGATGAAATAAATCAATAAAGTGAAGAATTAAATCACTAAATTAATATTTAAAAAATAAAGCTTTAATTGATCCGAACACTTATTTGATGAAAGAACGTTTTAATAATCAAATAATAATAATAATGATTCTCAAAGAGGCACTTTGTGTCTGAACGTGTAATTATTAATAAAGACATTAAACACAAACTTCCTTTTGGCTCCCAGTGCATTTAAAGACAATGTTTCTACTTATTGTTCTATATTTCTATTTATTAATTTCCTTTGTACCCTTGTTGACACTTTATTTTGAAAAGCAGAGAACTTCCTCTGTCTTTTCCACTCATTTGACACAAACAAGAAACAAGCTTTTATTTTGACTAGTGCTGGGCAAGTTAACGCGTTATTATCGCGTTAACGCATTAATTAATTAACGGCGACAATTATTTTATCGCGCGTTAACGCAGGTTTTTAAAAAAATTATTATTATTTTGAAAGTCCGTTGCTCTCTGGCTCTGAATACACAGACAGACCGACCATGGGTCACAGGGGGGGCGGGATGTTGATCAGGATTGGCTTGGGATGGGCGTCATCACGCGTCTCAACCAATGAGAGCATTCGGGGCGGGCGCTGCGGCGCGATAGCCTATCAGCGTTGAGATGCTCCTCCTGTCATCACTGACGTCCTGACGTTGAATCAGGAAACACATCCTGTATCTGTCTGTGTTCACCAGAGCTCCACGATACCTCATATTACTGGAGACCGGACTATGTGTATACATGTGTGTGTGTGTGTACCGTACGGTACAAACAATGAATAGACACTGTCGTATTTACGCCTGTGTGATGTTATGTTGAGTGTTGATGGAGCTGCTACAATATTAGCTTAGCATAGCACCGATCGATCCAGACTCCATTCAGAAAACAAGTATTTTAAAGGGTATTTATCTTGTCGTCTTGTAGAGAGAACTAACAAAACATAACAATGCGATTAATCGTGATTCAAAATTGTAATCGTTGCCCAGCACTAATTTGACTAATGTATCACTCAATGACCTAATTTAGTTATATTGTACAGTACTACTGTTATTAGCAGTTCTTCTTCTACTATTTCATAGATTGTAGTTCCTGAAAGCTTTCTTGTTTCTCTCACATCAAACAGTTCACAGACTCTCTGAGGTTCATCAGTTTCACAGCTTCTGCTTTCGTTTCCTGAATGTTTCTGATTGTTTGATTTAGTGCAGAAGAAGAAGGAGGAGGAGGAGCAGGAGGAGGAGCAGGAGGAGGAGGAGCAGGAGGAGCAGGAGGAGCAGGAGGATCTGACCCCTGTCAGTCTGAGCGGAGGGACAGAGACACCTCGAGACATCCCAGCTGTTTGTCCTGGAGGCCGAGGACGCCCTGGAGCTGGTAGTTACCGTTAGTCAGCCAGGAGGGGAGGTCCATGAAGGGGAGGTAGAAGTCTGACTGAGGGAGGGAGTAGGAGCCCTGAGGGGGGGGGAGGGAGGAGCTTAATCCTCTTTAGAATAACAGCAGGATGAAGTTTAACATGTAATACATACACTGGTGTGTGTGGGTACTCAGCTCTTCTTCATGGGTTAACATTATACTGGTGTGTGTGGGTACTCAGCTCTTCTTCATGGGTTAACATTATACTGGTGTGTGTGGGTACTCAGCTCTTCTTCATGGGTTAACATTATTACACTGGTGTGTGTGGGTACTCAGCTCTTCTTCATGGGTTAACATTATACTGGTATGTGTGGGTACTCAGCTCTTCTTCATGGGTTAACATTATACTTGTGTGTGTGTGTGTGGGTACTCAGCTCTTCTTCATGGGTTAACATTATACTTGTGTGTGTGTGTGTGGGTACTCAGCTCTTCTTCATGGGTTAACATTATACTTGTGTGTGTGTGTGTGGGTACTCAGCTCTTCTTCATGGGTTAACATTATACTGGTGTGTGTGGGTACTCAGCTCTTCTTCATGGGTTAACATTATACTGGTGTGTGTGGGTACTCAGCTCTTCTTCATGGGTTAACATTATACTTGTGTGTGTGTGTGTGGGTACTCAGCTCTTCTTCATGGGTTAACATTATACTGGTGTGTGTGTGGGTACTCAGCTCTTCTTCATGGGTTATCATTATACTGGTGTGTGTGTGAGTACTCACAGCCTTAAAGGGGCAGCGACAGGGCAGCCCGTAGGTGTGAAGAGGTTCAGGACAGTCCTGACCAGGAGGAACCAGCTGAGTCAGCAGATCACACAAGTCCTCATAGTGACAGCTGCCCACCTCCTCCACACACGGGACCTTCACCCAGAAACCTGCCACCTCCTTCTTCAGGGTCACGTTCACCTGGGGGGGGAGAAGAGGAGAGGAGGAAGAGAGAAGAGGAGGAGAAGGTGAAAGGTGTAAACATGATGCTGATGAACATATAAAGCTGAGCTCTGAGGAGGTCACATGTACTCACACAAGTACTACAGTACTACTAGTACTACAGTATTCTGTATACTCACAGCCTATATAAAGTACTACAGTACTGTGTACTCACAGCCTATATAATAGTACTACAGTACTACAGTACTCTGTGTACTCACAGCCTATATACAGTACTACAGTACTCTGTATACTCACAGCCTATATAATAGTACTACAGTACTCTGTATACTCACAGCCTATATACAGTACTACAGTACTCTGTATACTCACAGCCTATATAATAGTACTACAGTACTCTGTATACTCACAGCCTATATAATAGTACTACAGTACTCTGTATACTCACAGCCTATATAAAGTACTACAGTACTCTGTGTACTCACAGCCTATATAAAGTACTACAGTACTCTGTGTACTCACAGCCTATATAAAGTACTACAGTACTACAGTACTCTGTATACTCACAGCCTATATAATAGTACTACAGTACTACAGTACTCTGTGTACTCACAGCCTATATAAAGTACTACAGTACTCTGTGTACTCACAGCCTATATAAAGTACTACAGTACTACAGTACTCTGTGTACTCACAGCCTATATAAAGTACTACAGTACTACAGTACTCTGTGTACTCACAGCCTATATAAAGTACTACAGTACTACAGTACTCTGTGTACTCACAGCCTATATAAAGTACTACAGTACTACAGTACTCTGTGTACTCACAGCCTATATAAAGTACTACAGTACTCTACTCACAGCCTATATAAAGTACTACAGTACTCTGTATACTCACAGCCTATATAAAGTACTACAGTACCCTGTGTACTCACAGCCTATATAATAGTACTACAGTACTCTGTGTACTCACAGCCTATATAAAGGACTACAGTACTCTGTGTACTCACAGCCTATATAATAGTACTACAGTACTCTGTGTACTCACAGCCAGCGGAGCGCTGAGCTCCACCGTGGTGGACCCAGAGGCCGAGGCCTGCAGGTCTCCAGGTATCACGATGGGATCAGGAGACACAGTCAGAGTCTTCAGCACCGCTGGAGCATCTGGAGCTCCACAGTTCTTCCAGTCGAAGCCCAGAATCTGTACACAAAGTAAACAGTCAATCAAGTAGTTTAGACCTCTGAATGTGTTGTTTTCTACCTTCCACACAAGTTTTACTTCACTTCCGCTTTAAGGTTTGTGTTTTATTTTTATTTACTTTCCTGGTTTGTAAAGCGGGTCACAGTTGTACTTGTACTACAGTAGTACTACAGTAATGTACTAGTACAAGTAGTACTACAGTAATGTACTAGTACTGACTCACCTGGGTCTTGGGGACTTTCTTCAGACCGGAAGTGCTGCTCGTTACCGGAGTTATAAAAACAACCAGACCGAGAGTTAAAAATAAAACCGTATCCATCGTGTTCACTCAGACCGGGAGGAAGTGACGGTAACGGAGAGCCGGTAAACTGTCCGGTAACGGAACTAAACTGAGGAGGAACTGAGGCTCCGGTCTGTTTCGTTCTGATGAAGTTTTACTTCCGTGTTTACGAACAAATCCAGTCTGTCACGTGACCTCACGTCACGTGACATGCGCCTGTTAAATAGATTAAAAGAAAGATATATTATATATATATATATACAACTCTGACGTCATTCAACTGTGTGTTACAATATTTGTTTAAACTAAAATGTAATGAAATGTTAATTATTGAAATTAAAGACATTTTATTTTATTGTTGGTGGGACTTAGACTCAGTCATTTGTGTTTAATTGTTAATTTTCTTTTATTTATAAATACAATATGAATATATATATTCATATTTTAATATATCTCTATTTGATTTATTTATTCTGAAATGATTTGTGTATTTTATTTTATTTATCAGTGTTTTTATTTCACATCAGTATTTATGAGATATAGTACTGTATTTATATCCAAAACAGCACAATGTTTAATATACTAATATTAGCAGTGTTCAGTTACGTGAAGAGATGAATATAAAACATATATGAACAATATAAACAAACATCTTCTACAGTTATTGATTGAACGAAGGTTTTCTAAAGGTTACAGAAGATGATATGTTTGATCTTCTATTGAATATGTGTCTATAACAACAACAACAATTATTATAAAACAACAACAACATTCATAATAATAATAATAATACACAATAATATTATAAGTGTTTAACAAAGAGAGAATCTGTAGTTGCATAGAATCGCCTCTAGATGTCGGTGTAGAACTGATATCTCCCCAAACACGCACACACACACGCACACACACACACACACAGACACACACACACTTTGTTAAAGTGTGTTCACAGAGCTGTGAGTTAAAGTTTGACCTTTAACCCTGTATATATTTTATATATATATATACAAATTATATATATTATAATAATATAATAATATAAATTATAATATTATTATAATAATATTATATTATTATTATAACAATATTATTATAACTTTAGAGCTCAGCTGAAGACGTGCAGCAGAATTACTTTTCACAAATGGTTTAACTCGACTCTGCCTGCAGCACCGAGAGAGGAGGAAGAGGAGGAGGAGGGGTTCAGGGCAGCCAGATGATGCTGTCAGTGAGAGGAGGAGGAGGAAGAGGAGGATCCTGTCCACCGGCAGCAGCACCGAGCTCCTCTCCATCCCATGTGTCTGAGAGAGGAAGATAAAGAATCCATCTCATCTTCATCAATCGAGTCCGGTCGGATAAAGAGGACTATTGAATCACTCTTCTCCTGAAAATGCTTCCCTGCTCTTCGTCCGCGCAGATGGAGGGATGTGGGGAGGAGGAGGAGGAGGAGGAGGAGGAGAGGAGGGACGCGCACATGCAAACAGAGGTAACCAGATACAAATAATGGAAACAGCTCTAATCCCGTTTATTCTGCCTGTTAAACCCGGACCCGAGTCCTGCAGGATCCGGGTCCGTCTCTCCGGGTACATCCGGGACCTTTTGAAGCCGGTATGACCGACTCACCGGCCGGCTCGTTCTCACGGAGAGAACCGGACCCCTCCCTAAACGAGCCGCTCGCCATTAAAGCGAAGAACAGAACTCATATATTAATATCAGAGACGTTTCAATAAATGTCTTTAAACATAAGTCACGTTATTTCAGTCTGTTAATAAAGAAATGAGTATTAAAAATGTGTTTTTATTAACACAAAGAAATAAAAAGCGTCGCCTCAGGTTTGATATGATATTTATTTTATTATTTTATTAATGAACTCTCCCTACCGTGTTAATGCCTTGCTAAATTACCAGAGGAATCGGACACACAACCCTTTGGCTCCACCCCTCTTTGACCTACAAGGACCAGCCCCTAAAACCTGCAGTCTCTAGTACAGGGGTCTCAAACTCAAGGCCCGCGGGCAAAATCCGGCCCGCGGGCCCGCCACGTCATTTTATGTGGCCCGCGAATCTGCCAGCAAAAAATATATATATTATTTTAAATTTTAAAAAAAAATTAACATTTTAAGTTAGACTTGATAATAAAAATATCCTCATAGTCGAAATTATGAGATAGAAAGCCATAATTATGAGATAGAAAGTCAAAATTATGAGATAGAAAGTCATAATTATGAGATAGAAAGTCATAATTATGAGATAGAAAGCCATAATTATGAGATAGAAAGTCAAAATTATGAGTTAGAAAGTCATAATTATGAGATAGAAAGCCATAATTATGAGATAGAAAGTCATAATTATGAGATAGAAAGCCATAATTATGAGATAGAAAGTCAAAATTATGAGATAGAAAGTCAAAATTATGAGATAGAAAGTCAGAATTATGAGATAGAAAGTCAGAATTATGAGATAGAAAGTCATAATTATGAGATAGAAAGCCATAATTATGAGATAGAAAGTCAAAATTATGAGATAGAAAGTCAGAATTATGAGATAGAAAGTCAGAATTATGAGATAGAAAGTCAGAATTATGAGATAGAAAGTCAGAATTATGAGATACTTAAACAAAGTCACAGAAGCAGCTCTTTGGCTGGTTACTGTACACTTGACATATAAATGTATTGTGAGTACATTGAAGACTTTAAACGTGGCTTTACAACACATGAAATATTTCACGTGTATGTCCAACCATGTTGGAGGAAATGTGGGGCAGTAAATGTTAACTACTCTCATGTATTTTGGCTATGTCCGGAAATTGTACAGTTTTGGGGAAATGTCCATATGGTTATAGTCCAAATTCTGGGCTATGATATACCAAAGTCATGTATGTTTCTCTACTCAGGTAATATGACAGCAGACACTGTGTTAAGAGAAGACAGGTATCTACTGAAGATCTTGCTAGCAGCTTGTAAGAAGGCTATCAGGAAGAAATGGCACAAGGCAGAACCACCATCACAAGATGGATGGCTGAAAATTGTGACTGAAATGTATGATATGGAACTATTAACTCATAGAATAAGAGCTCAAGTGGAGCGATGTCGTGAGAAGTGGGAGAAATGGACGATGTTTACATGTCAACGATAACACAACTTGAATATTTCACAGCAGTTATCATGTTTTTGAAGAGACAGAGCAATCCAGATCCTTTTTTTTAATTGATGTTTTGTGTATGTGTTGTCTGTCTGTGGTGAAAAGCCGAAAAAATAAAGTGTGAAAAAAAAGAAATACTTCACGTGGGATTGTGCAAACGCACCCTTGAAAGGATTTTAAGCGTTGAACAAAGTTATTGTGATAACTTGTTTGATATTTGTCTTTGATATTTTCTTTAATAGTTTGATCTTTGATAGAGTAATGTGGGTTTATTAACCCTAAATTAAAAGGATTTAAGTTATAATAACAGAAATGTGCTTAAATATATTTTTACATTTATATAACTGCATGTACAATATTTTTACACTTGAATAAACAATAATCAAATGCAGAGAGTTATTTACCAATATGTTAGGAGTAGTTACATTTACAACCGGCCCTTTGAGGGCGACCGTGATGCTGATGTGGCCCAGAGTGAAGATGAGTTTGAGACCCCTGCTCTAGTGCCTTGCTCTCCACATTGACCTGCAAAGAGGGAATAGAGCTAGCAACCCTGCCTTGCTACATTTAAGGATGTGACAACCTCCCCCTGAAAGATGTTAGTCTTTAGTTCCTGGAAATTGAACCCACAACCCTAAAAGTGTGTTAATGCCTTGCTCAGGGCATTGACCTACATAAAGAGAAATGGGCAGCTTTGTTTGGGATTTGAACCCCTAACCTTTTCCTGCCTTCCTCCAGTGGTAGTGCCTTGCCACTGGGACACTGGGAATTGAACCCCCGACTATGAAGAGTGCCTTGCTCGTGCCATCGACCTTCTAAATACAGAGAAATATTACTCGTTAAATGTATCTCCGACCCTCTTGATACCTTGCTCGAGTGACTGAGTCTACTCATGAAAGATACATTATTCTGTTAGCGTTCAGCAACTACAACTCCCACAATGCCTTGCTCCTCTGTGGCTGAGCTAGTTAGCTACATGAGTTAGCATTAAAGATCAGATAAAGGTGCGTTCCTGCTGAGTAAACTATGTTTTTATTTGAAATACAAAGTGTAGTCCACCGTCTCAGAGAGCGGCGGAGGGAATCGATCCCTCACATAAAAATGCCTTGCTCTCTGACCGGTGACCCCTCTGAACCCTCTGAGCTCCTCAAGGAGACGAGAGCTGAGAGAGACTGAAGGTAGAAACAGGAAGTGAACCGAGTGGAGACGCTCAGAGTCTCTTTGTCCTTTTTATCTGAGAACAGATTTTAAAAAAGAACAGCTGATATTCATCTTTACATCTAAACATCTGTCAGGTCCTCCTCCTTCTTCTTCTCCTTCCTCTTCTTCTTCTCCTTCTTCTTCTTCTCCTCCTCCTCCTCTTGCTCCTGGTTCTTAGCTGACAGGAAGTGATTTAGACTTCGTCTAAATGAGTGCTGACTCAGCTGCTGTCACCAAACTTTCCTCCTCCAACATCCAGACTCCTCACAGCTGCTCCTCCTAAATATAGAACTACAATGATGCTGACAGCAGATAATAAGAGGTTAAAACATGGAGTCAGCAGGAGCAGAGAGAGGCAGGGTGTGTCAGAACTGATGAAGAGGAGGAGGACTAGACAGGTTCTGTGTTTAAAGTGTGATGGTTCTCGAGCCGTTCTGACCTTCTTCCTCGTCCTCAGTGCTCTAGACTGACGGAGGAGAGAGACGAGGCCGAGAGACAACTCAAGCACATCAAGAGAGGTGAGTCCAGTTCATCTTCATCATCATCATCATCATCATCATCATCACCATCATCTTCACGTGTTAAAGCTGCATTCTCTCTAGTGTCCACCAGGGGGCGACTCCTCTGGTTGTATAGAAGTCTATGAGAAAATGACTCTACTTCTCTCTTGATTTATTACCTCAGTAAACATTGTAAACATGAGTTTATGGTCTCAATCTCTAGTTTCAAGTCTTCTTCAATACAGCATGATGTTCATTTAGTACATTATGGTCCATTTAGAGTCACACAGACCATAAAGCAGGGGATGCTTTAGGGCGGGGCTACACAGTGATTGACGTATACGGCGTCTCTACGTCACTCCTCCTCAGTCCATATATGGTCACTTCCTGTTCACTGGTTGCATAGAGAAACAAGACGATGTATCGTCCCGCCTACAATCAGACACCTGACACCTTCACCCCCTCCCCCCCTCACACCTGTTCTCCTCACACCTGGTCCTCTGAAGGGGTGTGTTTAAGAGGAGGAGGGGTCCAAGCCAACAGGAGGAGAGAGGAGATTAGCTTCTGATTATTAGCTGTTAGGAGAGCTGATACCTTCAGTCATGACTGTTCACTCAGGTAAGATCTCTTTATCAATAATAATCAGATAACGATACAATAATCTTTCTTTCCTCATTTATATTCAGTCACTTTATAAAACAGTAACATTTTTAAAAAGCATGTAGTGATGCATGTGTGTAAAAAAACAATATATTCTTTTCTCGATGATGAAACGTATTGATTACAAATTAAATCCCAAAGGATGGATCTTTTTGAGGACACTTTGCACAACATAATGAGGTGTTATTGAGAAAAGGTTAGTGATGTTATTCAGTTCATTCACCTGTCTGTTAAAAAGGAAACGGGAGAAGCAACAGACTCCACCTGGAGTTCAACTCAGTGTCACATTTCAGTTACAACCTGAACCATTTCAGACAGGAAGCTGTTGTCTAAACCTAACTAACTAGTTTAGTTGTCTAAACCTAACAAAATAGTGTTGTCTAAACCTAACTAAGTAGTGTTGTTGTCTACAACCAAATTAAGTAGTTTAGTTGTCTAAACCTAACTAAGGAGTGTTGTTGTCTGAACCTAACTAAGTAGTTTTGCTGTCTAAACCTAACTGAGTAGTTTAATTTTCAGAACATAACTAAGTAGTTTTGTTGTCAGAACATAACAAAGTAGTTTAGTTGTCTGAACCTAACTAAGTAGTTTAGTTGTCAGAACATAACTAAGTAGTTTAGTTGTCTGAACCTAACTAAGTAGTTTAGTTGTCTGAACCTAACTAAGTAGTTTAGGTGACAGAAAATAACTAAGTAGTTTTGCTGTCTAAACCTAACGAAGTAGTTTAGTTGTCTGAACCTAACTAAGTAGTTTAGTTATCTGAACCTAACTAAATAGTTTTGCTGTCTAAACCTAACTAATTAGTTTAGTTGTCTAAACCTAACTGAGTAGTTTAATTTTCAGAACATAACTAAGTAGTTTTGTTGTCTGAATCTAACTAAGTAGTTTAGTTGTCAGAACATAACTAAGTAGTTTAATTTTCAGAACATAACTAAGTAGTTTAGTTGTCTGAACCTAACTAAGTAGTTTAGTTCTCAGAACATAACTAAGTAGTTTAGTTGTCTGAACCTAACTAAGTAGTTTAGTTCTCAGAACATAACTAAGTAGTTTAGTTGTCTGAACCTAACTAAGTTTAGTTGTCTGAACCTAACTAAGTAGTTTAGTTGTCTAAACCTAACTGAGTAGTTTTGCTGTCGAAACCTAACTAAGTAGTTTAGTTGTCGAAACCTAACTAAGTAGTTTAGTTGTCTGAACCTAACTAAGTAGTTTAGTTGTCTGAACCTAACTGAGTAGTTTTGCTGTCGAAACCTAACTAAGTAGTTTAGTTGTCGAAACCTAACTAAGTAGTTTAGTTGTCTGAACCTAACTAAGTAGGGTAGTTGTCAGAACATACCTAAGTAGTTTAGTTGTCTAAACCGAACTAAGTAGTTTAGTTGTCTAAACCTAACTCAGTAGTTTAGTTGTCAGAACATAACTAAGTAGTTTAGTTGTCTAAACCTAACTAAGTAGTTTAGTTGTCTGAACCTAACTAAGTAGTTTTGCTGTCTAAACCTAACTAAGTAGTTTTGCTGTCTAAACCTAACTGAGTAGTTTAATTTTCAGAACATAACTAAGTAGTTTTGTTGTCAGAACCTAACTAAGTAGTTTAGTTGTCAGAACATAACTAAGTAGTTTAGTTGTCAGAACATAACTAAGTAGTTTTGCTCTCTAAACCTAACTGAGTAGTTTAATTTTCAGAACATAACTAAGTAGTTTTGTTGTCTGAACCTAACTAAGTAGTTTAGTTGTCAGAACATAACTAAGTAGTTTTGCTCTCTAAACCTAACTGAGTAGTTTAATTTTCAGAACATAACTAAGTAGTTTAGTTGTCTGAACCTAACTAAGTTTAGTTGTCTGAACCTAACTAAGTAGTTTAGTTGTCTAAACCTAACTGAGTAGTTTTGCTGTCAAAACCTAACTAAGTAGTTTAGTTGTCGAAACCTAACTAAGTAGTTTAGTTGTCTGAACCTAACTAAGTTTAGTTGTCTGAACCTAACTAAGTAGTTTAGTTGTCTAAACCTAACTGAGTAGTTTTGCTGTCGAAACCTAACTAAGTAGTTTAGTTGTCGAAACCTAACTAAGTAGTTTAGTTGTCTGAACCTAACTAAGTAGTTTTGTTGTCTAAACCTAACTAAGTAGTTTAGTTGTCTGAACCTAACTAAGTAGGGTAGTTGTCAGAACATAACTAAGTAGTTTAGTTGTCTAAACCTAACTAAGTAGTTTTGTTGTCAGAACATAACTAATTAGTTTAGTTGTCTGAACCTAACTAAGTAGTTTAGTTATCTGAACCTAACTAAATAGTTTTGCTGTCTAAACCTAACTAATTAGTTTAGTTGTCTAAACCTAACTGAGTAGTTTAATTTTCAGAACATAACTAAGTAGTTTTGTTGTCTGAATCTAACTAAGTAGTTTAGTTGTCAGAACATAACTAAGTAGTTTAATTTTCAGAACATAACTAAGTAGTTTAGTTGTCTGAACCTAACTAAGTAGTTTAGTTCTCAGAACATAACTAAGTAGTTTAGTTGTCTGAACCTAACTAAGTTTAGTTGTCTGAACCTAACTAAGTAGTTTAGTTGTCTAAACCTAACTGAGTAGTTTTGCTGTCGAAACCTAACTAAGTAGTTTAGTTGTCGAAACCTAACTAAGTAGTTTAGTTGTCTGAACCTAACTAAGTAGTTTAGTTGTCTGAACCTAACTGAGTAGTTTTGCTGTCAAAACCTAACTAAGTAGTTTAGTTGTCGAAACCTAACTAAGTAGTTTAGTTGTCTAAACCTAACTAAGTAGTTTAGTTGTCTGAACCTAACTAAGTAGGGTAGTTGTCAGAACATACCTAAGTAGTTTAGTTGTCTAAACTGAACTAAGTAGTTTAGTTGTCTAAACCTAACTCAGTAGTTTAGTTGTCAGAACATAACTAAGTAGTTTAGTCGTCTAAACCTAACTAAGTAGTTTAGTTGTCTGAACCTAACTAAGTAGTTTAGTTGTCTGAACCTAACTAAGTAGTTTTGCTGTCTAAACCTAACTGAGTAGTTTAATTTTCAGAACATAACTAAGTAGTTTTGTTGTCAGAACCTAACTAAGTAGTTTAGTTGTCAGAACATAACTAAGTAGTTTAGTTGTCAGAACATAACTAAGTAGTTTTGCTCTCTAAACCTAACTGAGTAGTTTAATTTTCAGAACATAACTAAGTAGTGTTGTTGTCTGAACCTAACTAAGTAGTTTAGTTGTCAGAACATAACTAAGTAGTTTTGCTCTCTAAACCTAACTGAGTAGTTTAATTTTCAGAACATAACTAAGTAGTTTAGTTGTCTGAACCTAACTAAGTTTAGTTGTCTGAACCTAACTAAGTAGTTTAGTTGTCTAAACCTAACTGAGTAGTTTTGCTGTCGAAACCTAACTAAGTAGTTTAGTTGTCGAAACCTAACTAAGTAGTTTAGTTGTCTGAACCTAACTAAGTTTAGTTGTCTGAACCTAACTAAGTAGTTTAGTTGTCTAAACCTAACTGAGTAGTTTTGCTGTCGAAACCTAACTAAGTAGTTTAGTTGTCGAAACCTAACTAAGTAGTTTAGTTGTCTGAACCTAACTAAGTAGTTTTGTTGTCTAAACCTAACTAAGTAGTTTAGTTGTCTGAACCTAACTAAGTAGGGTAGTTGTCAGAACATAACTAAGTAGTTTAGTTGTCTAAACCTAACTAAGTAGTTTTGTTGTCAGAACATAACTAATTAGTTTAGTTGTCTGAACCTAACTAAGTAGTTTAGTTGTCAGAACATAACTAAGTAGTTTAGTTATCTGAACCTAACTAAGTAGTTTAGTTGTCTGAACCTAACTAAGTAGTTTAGGTGACAGAAAATAACTAAGTAGTTTTGCTGTCTAAACCTAACTAAGTAGTTTAGTTGTCTGAACCTAACTAAGTAGTACAGTTGTCTGAACCTAACTAAATAGTTTTGCTGTCTAAACCTAACTAATTAGTTTAGTTGTCTGAACCTAACTAAGTAGTTTTGCTCTCTAAACCTAACTGAGTAGTTTAATTTTCAGAACATAACTAATTAGTTTAGTTGTCTGAACCTAACTAAGTAGTTTTGCTCTCTAAACCTAACTGAGTAGTTTAATTTTCAGAACATAACTAAGTAGTTTTGTTGTCTGAACCTAACTAAGTAGTGTAGTTGTCAGAACATAACTAAGTAGTTTTGCTCTCTAAACCTAACTGAGTAGTTTAATTTTCAGAACATAACTAAGTAGTTTAGTTGTCTGAACCTAACTAAGTAGTTTAGTTGTCAGAACATAACTAAGTAGTTTAGTTGTCAGAACATAACTAAGTAGTTTTGTTGTCTGAACCTAACTAAGTAGTTTAGTTGTCAGAACATAACTAAGTAGTTTTGCTCTCTAAACCTAACTGAGTAGTTTAATTTTCAGAACATAACTAAGTAGTTTAGTTGTCTGAACCTAACTAAGTAGTTTAGTTGTCAGAACATAACTAAGTAGTTTTGCTCTCTAAACCTAACTGAGTAGTTTAATTTTCAGAACATAACTAAGTAGTTTAGTTGTCTAAACCTAACTGAGTAGTTTTGCTGTCGAAACCTAACTAAGTAGTTTAGTTGTCGAAACCTAACTAAGTAGTTTAGATGTCAAAACCTAACTAAGTAGTTTAGTTGTCTGAACCTAACTAAGTAGTTTTGTTGTCTAAACCTAACTAAGTAGTTTAGTTGTCTGAACCTAACTAAGTAGGTTAGTTGTCAGAACTTAACTAAGTAGTTTAGTTGTCTAAACCTAACTAAGTAGTTTAGTTGTCTAAACCTAACTCAGTAGTTTAGTTGTCAGAACCTAATTAAATAGTTTTGCTCTCTAAACCTAACTGAGTAGTTTAATTGTCAGAACATAACTAAGTAGTTTAGTTGTCTAAACCTAACTAAGTAGTTTAGTTGTCAGAACCTAACTAAGTCGTTTTGCTGTCTAAACCTAACTAAGTAGTTTAGTTGTCTGAACATAACTAAGTTTAATTGTCAGAACATAACTAAGTAGTTTATTTGTCTGAACCTAACTAATTAGTTTTGCTGTCGAAACCTAACTAAGTAGTTTAGTTGTCTAAACCTAACTAAGTAGTTTAGTTGTCTGAACCTAACTAAGTAGTTTAGTTGTCTGAACCTAACTAAGTAGTTTAGTTGTCTGAACCTAACTAAGTAGGTTAGTTGTCAGAACATAACTAAGTAGTTTAATTGTCAGAACATAACTAAGTAGTTTAGTTGTCTAAACCTAACTAAGTAGTTTAGTTGTCTGAACCTAACTAAGTAGTTTAGTTGTCTGAACATAACTAAGTTGTTTAATTGTCAGAACCTAACTAAGTAGCTTTGCTGTCTAAACCTAACTAAGTAGTTTGTTGTCTGAACCTAACTAAGTAGTTTTGCTGTCTAAACCTAACTAAGTAGTTTAGTTGTCTGAACCTAAGTAGTTTTGTTGTCTAAACCTAACTAAGTAGTTTAGTTGTCTGAACCTAACTAAGTTGTTTAGTTGTCTAAACCTAACTAAGTAGTTTAGTTATCTGAAACTAACTAAGTAGTTTAGTTGTCTAAACCTAACTAAGTAGGTTAGTTGTCAGAACATAACTAAGTAGTTTAGTTGTCTAAACCTAACTAAGTAGTTTAGTTGTCTAAACCTAACTAAGTAGTTTAGTTGTCAGAACCTAACTGAGTTTAATTGTCAGAACATAACTAAGTAGTTTATTTGTCTGAACCTAACTAAGTAGTTTTGCTGTCGAAACCTAACTAAGTAGTTTAGTTGTCTAAACCTAACTAAGTAGTTTAGTTGTCTGAACCTAACTAAGTAGTTTTGTTGTCTGAACCTAACTAAGTAGGTTAGTTGTCAGAACCTAACTAAGTAGTTTAGTTGGCTAAACCTAACTAAGTAGTTTAGTTGTCTGAACCTAACTAAGTAGTTTTGTTGTCTGAACATAACTAAGTTGTTTAATTGTCAGAACATAACTAAGTAGTTTAGTTGTCTAAACCTAACTAAGTAGTTTAGTTGTCTGAACCTAACTAAGTCGTTTAGTTGTCTGAACCTATAAGTAGTTTTGCTGTCTAAACCTAACTAAGAAGTTTAGTTGCCTGAACCTAACTAAGTAGTTTAGTTGTCTGAACATAACTAAGTAGTTTAATTGTCAGAACATAATTAAGTAGTTTAGTTGTCTAAACCTAACTAAGTAGTTTAGTTGTCTGAACCTAACTAAGTAGCTTTGCTGTCTAAACCTAACTAAGTAGTTAGTTGTCTGAACCTAACTAAGTAGTTTTGCTGTCTAAACCTAACTAAGTAGTTTAGTTGTCTGAACCTAAGTAGTTGTGTTGTCTAAACCTAACTAAGTAGTTTAGTTGTCTGAACCTAACTAAGTTGTTTAGTTGTCTAAGCCTAACTAAGTAGTTTAGTTGTCTGAACCTAACTAAGTAGTTTAGTTGTCTAAACCTAACTAAGTTTAGTTGTCTGAACCTAACTAAGTAGTTTATTTGTTAGAAAATAACTAAGTAGTTTTGCTCTCTAAACCTAACTGAGTAGTTTAATTTTCAGAACATAACTAAGTAGTTTAGTTGTCTGAACCTAACTAAGTAGTTTAGTTGTCAGAACATAACTAAGTAGTTTAGTTGTCTGAACCTAACTAAGTTTAGTTGTCTGAACCTAACTAAGTAGTTTAGTTGTTAGAAAATAACTAAGTAGTTTTGCTGTCTAAACCTAACTAAGTATTTTAGTTGTCTAAACCTAACTAAGTAGTTTAGTTGTCTAAACCTAACTAAGTATTTTAGTTGTCTAAACCTAACTAAGTAGTTTAGTTGTCTGAACCTAACTAAGTAGTTTAGTTGTCTGAACCTAACTAAGTAGTTTAGTCGTCTGAACCTAACTAAGTAGTTTTGCTGTCTAAACCTAACTAAGTAGTTTAGTTTTCAGAACATAACTAAGTAGTTTAGTTGTCTAAACCTAACTAAGTAGTTTAGTTGTCAGAACCGAACTAAGTAGTTTTGCTGTCTAAACCTAACTAAGTAGTTTAGTTGTCAGAACCGAACTAAGTCGTTTTGTTGTCTAAACCTAAATAAGTAGTTTCGTTGTCTAAACATAACTAAGTAGTTTAGTTGTCTAAACCTAACTAAGTAGTTTAGTTGTCAGAACCGAACTAAGTAGTTTAGTTCCATCCATCCATCCTTTTCCTCCGCTTATCCGGGGTCGGGTCGCGGTGGCAACAGGCCAAGCAGGCTGACCCAGACTTCCCTCTCACCGGCAACATGTTCCAGCTCATTCTGGGGGATCCCGAGGCGTTCCCAGGCCAGCTGGGAGATGTAATCCCTCCAGCGTGTTCTGGGTCTTCCCCGGGGTCTCTTCCCAGTTGGACGTGCCCGGAAAACCTCCAGTGGGAGGCGTCCTAATTAGATGCCCGAACCACCTCAGCTGACTCCTTTCGACGCGAAGGAGTAGCGGCTCGACTCCAAGCTCCCTCCTGATGACCGAGCTCCTTACCCTATCTCTAAGGCTGAGCCCGGCCACCCTACGGAGGAAGCTCATTTCGGCCGCTTGTAGCCGCGACCTTGTCCTTTCGGTCACGACCCAGAGTTCGTGACCATAGGTGAGGGTAGGAACGTAGACCGAGTGGTAAATTGAGAGCTTTGCCTTCCGGCTCAGCTCCCTCTTCACCAAGACGGTCCGGTGCAGCGCCTGCTTTACTGCTGCAGCCGCCCCGATCCGTCTGTCGATCTCCCGCTCCATCTTACCCTCACTCGTGAACAAGACCCCGAGATACTTGAACTCCTTCGCTTGAGGTAGGCACTCCGTCCCCACCTGGAGGGAGCAATCCACCGGTTTCCGGCAGAGCACCATGGCCTCAGATTTGGAGGTGCTAACTCTCATCCCCGCCGCTTCACACTCGGCTGCAAACTGCCCCAGTGAATGCTGGAGGTCACGATCCGAGGAGGCTAACAGGACCACATCATCTGCAAACAGCAGAGAGGCGATCCCGAGACCCCCGAACTTGACGTTCTCCACCCCCCGGCTGCGCCTAGATATCCTGTCAATGAAAGTCACGAACAGGACCGGAGACAAAGGGCAGCCCTGGCGGAGGCCAACACCCACCGGGAACGTGTCTGACTTATTGCCGAGAATGCGGACACAGCTCCTACTGCAGTCGTACAGAGACCGGATCGCCCGTTGCAATGGATCCGGCACCCCATACTCCCGCAGCACCCCCCACAAGAACCCCAGAGGGACCCGGTCGAAAGCCTTCTCCAAGTCCACAAAGCACATGTAGACTGGTTGGGCAAACTCCCAGAACCCCTCCAGTAGTCTTGCGAGGGTAAAGAGCTGGTCCACTGTTCCACGGCCGGGACGGAATCCGCATTGCTCCTCTTGAATCTGAGATTCGACAAATGGTCGGAGCCTCCTTTCCAGCACCCTGGCATAAGCCAAGTAGTTTAGTTGTCGAAACCTAACTAAGTAGTTTAGTTGTCTAAACCTAACTAAGTAGTTTAGTTGTCTAAACCTAACTAAGTAGTTTTGTTGTCTAAACCTAACTAAGTAGTTTTGTTGTGTAAACATAACTAAGTAGTTTTGTTGTGAAGACAGTTTATTTTTGAAATACTATTCATATGAGTAGAAATTGACACGTGTTGCTGGACTTTTTAGGAAAACGAACAAAAAATAAGGAGTAACTTCTTATTTTACAAAATCCTACGAACCTTTCGATGAAGATACGTTGCCATCCTTTATCAAATTATCCTCAAATAATATGATGTGAAGACATTTCTAAATAGTCATTGGACAGTCATATTTATAATCATATTCATTCAACAGACACAATCAGAATCTGTGTATCAAACATGTCACAACTTAGATCTTCTGGTGATTCTGTGTTTCTCTTAAGTTAAACTAAAAGATAAAAAGATGGAAGATAAACAGGCGATAAACCTTTTGGTTCAACTCAAACCCCAAAATCTGTTGTCAAAAACAAATCAGAAATTTGTCTGCTGCAGCAAAAAAAAACCTTGACCTGAAGTCTTCAGAGTCAGCAGAAACTCTGGTCCTGGTTTTCCATGGTGGGTCCCGCCACATCCTCCCTTCAGTCTTTTTTATTCATCCTCTCATTTATTCATCCGCCGGCTCCCCAGAGAACACAGCAGTCGCTCCTGTCATGTTATTCACATGAATTATTGAAAGATCCTCATGAATTATTCAGCAGCAGACAAAAAAGGGGGGGAAGGATGTGTGTGTGTGTGTGTGTGTGTGTGTGTGTGTGTGTGTGTGTGTGTGTGTGTGTGTGTGTGTGTGTGTGTGTGTGTGGTTTTGGGAGGGGGGGGGGGGTAATGAACCTGACTTCAGGCTCGTTGAGGCTCGTTGAGCTCAGATTAGATAATAAACACTCCTCCTCCATGATGATGATGTGAAATAATCTGGTACAAACATTCATGGTCCCCAGAGGATGTACCCTACTTATTAAATAACGAAACAAAAATGGCTCGTCAGCGTTTCCTGCTCGGCCTGGTTTAGGTTTAGGTTTAACTTTAGGTCACTAGAGAATAGATCACCTGGAATTAGACTTTAATGTCAAGCTTAATGAAAAAACACCTTTTTAAACTCAGAACAGGTGAATATAGCGGCACAAAAGATTCAACAAACTTCACAGTCAACTCAACTGTCCTTTCTGCAGAGTCCAACAAATTGAGTGTGTATTTGCACAGTTTTATCTCTTTTTTAATGTTGTATATACTATATATATATATATATATATATATATATATATATATATATATATATAGTATAATATCTGGTATTTACTCAGTCTCTCTTCAAACTCTGTGCCGACGAGTCTGGAAACAATGTTTGAACTGGAATTAGTTGCTAAAGTGTCGCTTCGGTCATTTTCACGACCTCAAGAGGATCACTGGAAAATACAACGTTTTATTCTGAAACTTCCTGAGCTGTTTCCTGTGAAGACGGAAGTTTATTTTGAAAAGACTGTTTTCATGTAACGTCTCTTTCTTTAGGTTCATGTTGCTGCTGGTAGAAGCAGAGCTGATGTCTCTCAGTTGGTAATTTATGCTTCGCATTAAGTCGCTGGTAGAAAAAGAGCGGAGTGTCAAAGATTCCTCTCAGAGACAGAAATGAAGAAGTCTGAGTTACATTCAGACTTCTTATTCAGGATTAGAAACTGAGAAAAGAGATTAGAGAAAAATATTAACGTGCAATAGAAACAAACCTCTGTGTGTGTGTGTGTGTGTGTGTGTGTGTGAGTGTGAGTGTGTGTGTGTGTGTGTGTGTGTGTGTGAGTGTGTGTGAGAGTGTGTGTGTGTGTGTGTGTGAGTGTGTGTGAGTGTGTGTGTGTGTGTGAGTGTGTGTGTGTGTGTGTGTGTGAGTGTGTGTGTGTGTGAGTGTGTGTGTGTGTGTGAGTGTGTGTGTGAGTGTGTGTGTGTGTGTGTGCGTGTGCGTGTGCGTGTGTGTGAGTGTGTGTGTGTGTGCGTGTGTGTGTGTGAGTGTGTGTGTGAGTGTGTGTGTGAGTGTGTGTGTGTATGAGTGTGTGTGTGTGTGTGTGTGTGTGTGTGTGTGTGTGTGTGTGTGTGTGTGTGTGTGTGCGTGTGTTCGTCCTCCCCTCAGTGTCTCAGATGGTGATTGAGGAGGTCAGCGTTCTGCAGACTCAGCTGGAGATCGAGAAGTCATGCCGGGAAAATGCAGAGGCCCTGGCCACAAAGGTCAGTCACACACACCCACACACTCACACACACACAAACGCACACACACACACACACACACACACTCAATAATCAATACTGTGTGATTAGCATTATCAGGGTCCAGCTGGCTTCAGCAGGAGAAGAGAGTGAACAGCTGAGTCAGGATGAGTCTGCACGGACTCGACTGTCTGTTACTGCCTCCACATATATATATATATATATATATATATATATACGTAAATGTAAATAATTACGTGTCATTGACCGCTGTGACTTTTGACCTCCAGCTGAACTGTGAGAACAGGAAGTTGAAGTACATGAGTCTGTCGTCTAATCCGTGTTTGGAGGAGGTGCTTCCCAACATCTCAGACTGCATCGCTGTGGACGCAGACGCTGCAGACGGAAGTCCTGACACCTTCACCCAGTACCAACAAGTTAAAGGTACAGTACGTAGTATGATATTAACACAGTACCAGCAACAAGTTAAAGGTACAGTACGTAGTATGATATTAACACACTACCAACAACAAGTTAAAGGTACAGTACGTAGTATGATATTAACACACTACCAACAACAAGTTAAAGGTACAGTACGTAGTATGATATTAACACAGTACCAACAACAAGTTAAAGGTACAGTACGTAGTATGATATTAACACAGTACCAACAAGTTAAAGGTACAGTACGTAGTATGATATTAACACAGTACCAACAACAAGTTAAAGGTACAGTAAGTTTATTCTGATATAATTGTATTAATAAAGTTCATCATTGTATTCTGTTCCTCTGTTTTTCAGATCTGGGTGAGACAGTAAACACTTTATTGGAGGAGGAGAAGAACTTTGTTACTCAGGTTCATGAACAGCAGAGACGGATAGAAGAGCTGACGTCACGGGTGAGGACGGAGAGAACCTGCAGGATAACTTGTTCTCCTTCTTCTTCTCCTACTTCTTCTTCTTCCTCTTCTTCTTCTACTTCTTCTACTTCTTCTTCTTCCTCTCCTCCTTCTTCCCCTCCTTCCCATGTTGGTATGTTTCTGTGGTTGGATGAGTTGTTCTATTTATTATTTATTTTGAATTGATGACGTGACAGTGATCGGTCCTGGATCAATAAAAGGAATTTAAAAATCAAATCTTCCTTTCCTCCTTCTTCCTGTTCTTCTTCTTCTTCTTCTCCTTCTCCTTCCCCTTCTACCTCTCCTTCTTCTTCTACTTCTTCTTCTTTCCCTTCTCCATCTTCCTCTCCTCCTTCTCCTTCCTCTCCTCCTTCTTCCCCTCCTTCTAGTCGACTAACAGTTGAGTTGTTTCTCCGTCTTCCAGTCAGATAAAGATCGGGTTGAGATGAAGGATCTCCGTGAGACTGTTGAGCACCAACGTAAAACCATCAAGAGATTTAACAGAGGTGAGAAACACAGTGACTGAGAGCAACATATTGTGATTCTGATGCTAACATGCTAATAATAGCATGTAATCAGCATGGAAAAGGTTAACGTGCTAGCTCCCTGCCTCTGTAGTGTCCGTGATGGCGGCTCAGGAGTACGACGGGATGCAAGACCAGCTGAACCTGGAGCAGAGCCTGAGAGTGAAAGCTGAGACGTACGCTCACGAGGTAAATAAAAGTAACATGTAGAAGAAGAAGAAGAAGAAGAAGAAGGAAGGCAGGAATGTGTAAATGTGCAGCTAGTGCTCAAGGACACGGACCAGTGCAGGTTTGGACTCTTATGTTTGTTAGTTTTACAGTTTTTTACGTTTTTTCCTCCTCCTTCTCCTCCCCTCGTCCTCCTGCTCCTCCTGCTCTTCCTCCTCCTCCTCCTCCTCCTGCTCTTCCTCCTCCTCCTCTTCCTCTTCCTCCCCCTGTAGATGCTGGTGAAGCAGAAGGAGGCCAACAGACAGAGCATGTTGCTGCTGCAGAGCTCTGAGCCGAGCGTTCAGCTCCTCAAAGCTCTGGAGGACGTGGCTACGATCACCAAAACCCTGGAGGAGGAGCGACTGAGGCACCAGCAGGAGGTACAGAGTACCTGAGCAGGTAGAGAACAGAGTACCTGAGCAGGTAATGAACAGAGTACCTGAACGGAGAACCTGAGCAGGTAGTGAACAGAGTACCTGAACAGAGAACCTGAGCAGGTAATGAACAGAGTAAATGAACAGAGAACCTGAGCAGGTAGTGAACAGAGTACCTGAACAGGTAGAGAACAGAGTACCTGAGCAGGTAGTGAACAGAGTACCTGAGCAGGTAGAGAACAGAGTACCTGAACAGAGAACCTGAGCAGGTAGTGAACAGAGTACCTGAACAGAGAACCTGAGCAGGTAATGAACAGAGTAAATGAACAGAGAACCTGAGCAGGTAGTGAACAGAGTACCTGAACAGGTAGAGAACAGAGTACCTGAGCAGGTAGTGAACAGAGTACCTGAGCAGGTAGAGAACAGAGTACCTGAACAGGTAGTGAACAGAGTACCTGAGCAGGTAGTGAACAGAGTACCTGAGCAGGTAGTGAACAGAGTACCTGAGCAGGTAGTGAACAGAGTACCTGAACAGGTAGAGAACAGAGTACCTGAGCAGGTAGAGAACAGAGTACCTGAGCAGGTAGAGAACAGAGTACCTGAGCAGGTAGTGAACAGAGTACCTGAGCAGGTAGAGAACAGAGTACCTGAGCAGGTAGAGAACAGAGTACCTGAGCAGGTAGAGAACAGAGTACCTGAGCAGGTAGTGAACAGAGTACCTGAGCAGGTAGAGAACAGAGTACCTGAGCAGGTAGTGAACAGAGTACCTGAGCAGGTAGAGAACAGAGTACCTGAACAGGTAGTGACAGAGTACCTGAGCAGGTAGTGAACAGAGTACCTGAGCAGGTAGTTTAATTATTTGTGTGCGTGTGTGTAGGTGGAGACTCTGGAGGCCCAGCTGGAGCAGAGCGGTGTGAAGAAGCAGCTGGAGGCTCTTCAGAGGCAGCTGGAGCTGCTGGAGGTGGAGAAGAAGGAGGTGGAGGGACGACTGGATCGAGCAGAGAAGAAGAACGAGGAGCTGGAGGACCGAGGTGAACACGCTGATCAAATATTTGTACATAAATGAAATTTGTACATAAATAAACACGTTGACTATTTTACTTTATTATTCTACAAACTCCCACAATTCCTCCATTGACTCCAACCATCGACCCATCTGCTGCAGGAAAGCTGGCAACACAAACTTTCTCCCAGCATGCAACAGGGCATCTGTATCCTTTAAATAGGTCACATGAAGTCAGAACCACCAACTGACTTCAGCAACAAACACAGATAGTGAGAGAGGAGGCGTCACTCTGCAGGGAAACCAAGAGACAGACAATCATGTATCTGTAGTAGGTAGTACTGTAGTACATTACATTACATTTACATTACAGTCATTTAGCAGACGCTTTTATCCAATTCAGAGTTTATCACATTTCTACACCGTAGGACTACGGGAGCAATTTTGGGGTTAAGTGTCTTGCTCAAGGACACATCGACATGCGACTAGCGGAGCCGGGGTTCGAACCGCCGACCCTCTGATTGAAAGACGGCCCTGCTATCCACTTAGCCACAGTCGCTAAGTTGCTACATGTTAGTAGTAGTACAGTTTTATTTATGTCTCTATTGTCTCTATTGTCTCCACAGTCAACGAGCTCCAGCAGACCCACAAAGAGGTCTCTGTGACAACCAGCACGGCCCCCCCTCCCCCTGAACCCGGGCTGGCCCCACCCCCCGCTTCTCCCCCCCCTCCTCTTCCTCCTCCTCCTCCCCCTCCCCCACCTCCTCCCCCCTCCAGGTGCAACCCCCTCAGGTGAGGACGGACGTAAAACACGATTGACTTGTCATCAATGTAGTATTTTCAACTTCCTGTGTCTCCTCATGATATCACTTCCTGTCTCTCTCAGCTCTCTGATCGCCATCATGAGGAAGACCTCCAAAGGCTCCAAGACCTCTGTGAAGGCCTCGGAGCAGCCTGCAGGTGATTCTCACCTGTGTGCTACAGGTAACGTCTTGTGACATCATCACGGTGACCTATGAAAATAATAACTTTATGGACTTCCTGTTTCTGTCCAGCTGGAGAGGACGGAGACGTGAAGGCGAAGGCGCTGAACGAGATGATGGAGAGAATCAAACATGGAGTCGTCCTGAGGCCGGTCAAGAGTCAGGAGAGCAAGGTGATGATAATAATAATAATATAATAATAATAATAATAATATAATAATAATAATAATAATAATAATATAATAATAATAATAATAATATAATAATAATAATAATATAATAATAATAATAATAATATAATAATAATAATAATATAATAATATAATAATAAAAGTAATATAATAATAATATATTAATAATAATATAATAATAATAATAATACAAATATTATTATTATAATATTATAATAATAATATTATTATTATAATATTATAATAATAATATAATAATATAATAACAATAATAATAATGTGTCCCATTGAAAGAATCAAAAATAGTTAATTGACACAGTATTTAATCAGCTTTATTGTCACTGTGGTGACATTTAAAAACAACATGATGAGCTGTTATTGTTTCATCACATTATCAATCAATCAAACAATCAATCAAACAATCAACGTTTAGCTGCTGCTGACAGACGGCTTCATAACAACTGTGTCACTCTGGAACATTTTATACACCAGAGAACATTTTTATTTGTATTCTTCTGTGAGAAACCTCACTCACAAAATATATATATATATATATATATATACTGTATATATATAGAGTATATATATATATTTTCTACCAACGAGAAAATACTAAATATGAGTAAACTAATGAATGCAGCAGGTTAAAGGAGTTCTTATTATAACATCCGGCTCATTGTTCCTCCTCCATCTTTGTTTCACTGTAACTCTTCTTCTTCTTCTTCTTCAGCAGAGAGCAGCAGTAAAAGTGAGTATATTGATGTTTGCCTCAATCTTGAGATGTGAGGTCACACCCCCCCCCCCCCCCCCCCCACAAACACACACACACACTTTGAACTTCCAGTTTAACTGACGTCAGGAGCTCAGCTCAATCACTTTTAGTTACAGTTACATTCGTCCCTCACAAAAAGCTCAAATATCAAACGTTTCAGTGTCTCCCGACAGCACCATTGGTCACATGATCGAACTCTTGTGTCAAAGTAAAAATAATTTGTTTGTATTTTCTTTCCAGCCGCCTCCAGTCTGTGAGGAGAAACCACAGGAGAGCGCCATGGAGGAGCTGAAAGGCATCCTGGTAACGCTGCATTCCCTCTAATGTCCACCAGGGGGCGACTCCTCTGGTTGTATAGAAGTCTATGAGAAAATGACTCTACTTCTCTCTTGATTTATTACCTCAGTAAACATTGTAAACATGAGTTTATGGTCTCAATCTCTAGTTTCAAGTCTTCTTCAATACAGCATGATGTTCATTTAGTACATTATGGTCCATTTAGAGTCAAACAGACCATAAAGCAGGGGATGCTTTAGGGCGGGGCTACACAGTGATTGACAGGTTAAAAGCCGCTGCAGTGACGCTCGTGTTCTCCAGGAGACGGTGAAGAGGAGCCCCAGCCGAGGCTCTCAGGAGGCGGGGCCGTCTCCGTCGGTGAAGAAGAAGGACAGCGAGCTGGAGGTAATCCTGAGACGAAGACGCAACAAGGCGGGAGAACCTGGTTCTGGAGGTAACGGATCTAAAATACTCTGTTACAAGTAAAACATCCTCCAGACTGATGGACCCGCTGGAGGAAAGGGGGACACGAGAGAACCAGGATCAGGACTGGGAGGGGCAGACTGTCAGATCCTGCTGTAGTAGAATGAGAGGTTTTCTAAAGGGAGTCTGGTGCTCAGAGACACTACCACTTTAGTCCACAGGGGGCGACACAATCAACTCTAAATAAAGTTCAGCATAGTAGCTGTGGATTACCTTCAAATTAAAGTTACTGCGATAAACTTTAATTTAGAGTTGGTTCTGCCCCCCTTAGTGGTAGTGTCTCTGAGAACCAGACTCCCTTTAGAAAACCTCTCATTCTACTGCAGCAGGGTCTGACAGTCTGCCCCTCTCAGTCCTGGTCCGGGTTCTGGTTCTCCCGTGCCTCCCTCCCCTGGTTCATCAGTACATCCTGGGTCTCCAGCAGCACATAAACTAAAAGGTGTTTGAGGAAGAGGACCTCTGAGGGTCACATGATGGATCTGGTCTCTGAGGGTCCCATGATGGATCTGGTCCCTGAGGGTCACATGATGAATCTGGTCTCTGAGGGTCACATGATGGATCTGGTCTCTGAGGGTCCCATGATGGATCTGGTCTCTGAGGGTCCCATGATGGATCTGGTCTCTGAGGGTCCCATGATGAATCTGGTCTCTGAGGATCACATGATGAATCTGGTCTCTGAGGGTCCCATGATGGATCTGGTCTCTGAGGGTCACATGATGGATCTGGTCTCTGAGGGTCCCATGATGGATCTGGTCTCTGAGGGTCACATGATGGATCTGGTCTCTGAGGATCACATGATGAATCTGGTCTCTGAGGGTCACATGATGGATCTGGTCTCCCGCTGAGACACTGGTCTTTTCTCTCAGGAAAGGGAGCTTCAATGCTTCCTTTCCTTATCTCCTTTAGCATAGGAGACACTGGACCATCCTTTACCAAAGGAAAGGACATAAAATGCCGTCCCACAATTCCTTGCGGCGGCAACATTTAAAGTGACGGTTTATGAAAATAAACGATAAGCTAACCTTTATTTTCATAAAATGTATTCAAATGTATTTATTTCAAACATGGAACAAATATGTAAAATAAACAAATCAGGAATCACAAGTAAATAAAACAAAGTGTCTCAAACAACATAAATAAATATAACTCTTAACGTGGGACAGAAGGAAGGAAGGACCTGAGGCGTCTCCTTCTCTCAGCGGCCTAATGAAGGAGACGTCCATGTTTGTAGTCCTTCCTCCGACCATTTGTAGTTTCACCACGTCAGCAAACATCCACCGTCACGTCACGATGACGTCGTCTAGTGTCAGTGAAGTTTAACTCTCACGAAGAACGTTTTCCTTATAGAGGTCAAGGAGAAGTGGTTAGGAAAGGACTTAGGAAGCATCTGAGCTGCAGTGTCAGTGTGTGTCCAGAAGAGGGCGACCTGCTCCTCTCACACTGTGAGACCAGTTCATCACGGACTGACCTCGTCTGGTGGACTGAGACTGTCTGAGGGGAGCTGGTGTCATCTAAATATATACATATATATATTTATATATATATATATATATATATATATATATATTAGTGCTGGGCAACGATTAAAATATTTAATCGCGATTAATCGCATTGTTATGGCAAAATTCAATAATGAATTCAAAAGTAGTGTATTGCTCACTTTTATTTTAAAGTACTGCTATATGAACTAAAGGTCAATAACATTTGGTTTGTAAACACTTTAAACACATCAGGTTCTTGTTAGCAGCAGTATTCTCTTTACACAGCAGTAGTTATAACACAGTTATAATGATTCTGATCATAGATATTCAGCCGGTGTTCACAACTTTATCTTCATGTGTAAGAGATGATATTTAAATATACTTCTTGAAAACTGCAAACCTATCTACGTCATGTTTTTATGTTTGTTAAATTCTCAGCAGTGATACTAAATGATGCTTATTATACATATTACAAACAAAACACTTTAAAAACTCTAAAACAATAATTTAAATGAATCATTTATTTTTTGGTATTTTAGTATGTTGGTCAGACACACAGGCAACGCTGATTACCGTAATATGTGTGGTATTTGTTATAAATGTACGTTGGTACATAGAGGGTGATAAGAAGCTGTACATGGAGGGGCTTAGGACCCAGGGGAATGTAGGTGAAGGAAGCAGGAAGAGACGGAAGAGACGCCACACAAACAGCTGTTCACCACTCGTCACGATCCTGTAACGAGATGATCGTGCGTGTCCGCTTAATGAAACATAAAAATAAAAAACTGCGTTAACGCGCGATAATATAATTGTCAGCATTAATTAATGAATACGTTAACGCGATAATAAAGCGTTAACTTGCCCAGCACTAATAGTTACCTTTTAAAGATCAATGAAGCAATAGTCCCAGAGGATCAGGGACTCTGTGGAGGTTCTGGTCTCTCGTTGGATTGTCTGCAAGAGGATCGGGGACTCTCTGGAGGTTCTGGTCTCATGTCTTGTTTCTCTGTGATCCTCCAGACAAGCCGGACGGTAAGATGAGCCACGTCTCGTCCTTCGACAGCCTGAACGGGAGGCGCACCAGCAGCGACTCGGGCCGGGATCTGGAGGGACCGGGTCCAAAGCTCGGTCCAGAGAGACGGGGGTCCGGACCGGGACCCGTCGTAGCCCGGAGAAGGAGGAGCTCTGAGACCGGCAGGGAGCCCCGAGGAGGCTCCTGGCAGGAGAGGAGGTCCTGCAGCTCCCTGACCGAGAAGGATTCGCTCAGTAACGGCTGCATCGGCAGGTTTGGAACACGACACCTCCACCCCTCTACCCCTCTACACCTCTACACCTCCACCCCTCTACCCCTCCACCCCTCCACCCCTCTACACCTCCATCTTATCTTCCCGTGTCTCCGTCTCCACAGCGTGGCGGAGGACAATCGCCGTCCAGATGTCCAGACGAACGGAGTCCGACCCGCCGAGGACGACACCGCCGCCGGCGAGTGCTAGAAAATGGACGTCTGAGGTCATCTGATCAGCCATTGGCTGATGTGAGAGTGATGTCATCTGATCAGCCATTGGCTGATGTGAGAGTGATGTCATCGGGGTCAGGGTGCGCTCACAACCGGAGTAGAAAACATTCTGCTACTTTTTACATCTGAGTGTTTTTCTCGTCTGATTCGTTTCTTTTCTCGAAAGGAGCTGAAGTGAGTTCAGAGTTCAAAGGTAAACGTTGTGAACACCCCCCCCCCCCCCCACAGCGCCTCGTCCAGCCGTTGTAAAACGCCTGACTGTTAAACCAGCTGAGCAAAAAACAAGTTTCATTACCGATTGATAGCTCCATAATCTGCATGTTCTTCTCTAAAGGAAAAGGAAACATTCAACAACAAGTAGTAAAAAGAGTGATGCATGATGGGAAACATGCAAATAGATTTTAAAAGGCTTAAACGTTTAATGCAGTCGATATTATTTATGCAGTCTAGATTAAACTGGGACTTTGTACGATGGCTGACATTCTATCAGGTCTCTGAAGAACCTGGATCCAGAGAAGAACCTGGATCCAGAGAAGAACCTGGATTCAGAGGAGAACCTGGATCCTGAGGAGAACCTGTATCCAGAGAAGAACCTGGATCCAGAGGAGAACCTGGATCCTGAGGAGAACCTGGATCCAGAGGAGAACCTGGATCCTGAAGAGAACCTGGATCCAGAGAAGAACCTGGATCCAGAGGAGAACCTGGATCCTGAGAAGAACCTGCTCTCCGTTTGCACTGAACTTTTTAGCTTCTTGTACTTTAAGACTTTTAACGCTTTATGACGACGTCTTTCTGTTTTTCTATTTGATGCACAGAAGATCCATTTTAAAGTCACCGTCTTCTTCTACTTCTTCTTCTTTTCCTCATCGTCATCGTCAGCAATACTGAATATAATAATATAATAATACTTCTGAATACTGAGACATGATTTACATGCATGTGTATTGAAACTCCTCTTCAGGTTCTTTACTTTTAGAAACAAAAAACAACCATTCTGATGAATTCTGATGTTATTTTAGTAAAAGAGGGTTCGTCCTCTGGGGATCATGACAGATCTGACATTTAGATTCTACATGGCTGAATGCGTAAAGTGGACATTTTGGCTTGATGGTGGCTTTAGAGGAGACTGTCTGGGAACCAGGAACAGACTCAACAAGTTTAAGTTCAATCTCTCTGCTCTGATTGGCTCATTGGATACAAGAACGCCCCTCTTTCTTCTTCTCTGCTTTGTCAAAAAACAGTTGACTGCTGTGAAGTTATTATCATATGAGGAGTTGATAGAAACGTCTCATGTTAAAGTGACAGTGAGGATCTTTTAACTGGTCCTGAACCAGTCTCAGTGTAGTCCTGATCCTCTATATGAACCAGTCTCAGTGTAGTCCTGATCCTCTATATGAACCAGTCTCAGTGTAGTCCTGATCCTCTATATGAACCAGTCTCAGTGTAGTCCTGATCCTCTATATGAACCAGTCTCAGTGTAGTCCTGATCCTCTATATGAACCAGTCTCAGTGTAGTCCTGATCCTCTATATGAACCAGTCTCAGTGTAGTCCTGATCCTCTATATGAACCAGTCTCAGTGTAGTCCTGATCCTCTATCAGACCTCCATCAGTAAAGAGACCATCAGAGAGAAGATGGTCTGTTTCTATAGAGTTATTCTTGATGCTCATCATCGGAGCCACCGGGTCGGATTCTGGTGAAACCAGATGAACTCATGCAGGTTCACCAGAACCTCCTTCAGCTCAGACTCCAGCAGAGACCGGTCCACCGTGGACAGACCCGGATCCTCCAGCAGAGACCGGTCCACCGTGGACAGACACAAATCCTCCAGCAGAGACCGGTCCACCGTGGACAGACCCAGAACCTCCAGCAGAGACCGGTCCACCATGGACAGACCCAGATCCTCAGGAAGAGACACGCTGCTGGAGACCCAGGACGTATTGCTGGACCAGCTGGAGGGAAGGGAGGCACAGGAGAACCAGAACCAGGACTGAGAGGGGCAGACTGTCAGACCCTGCTGCAGTAGAATGAGAGGTTTTCTAAAGAGTCTGGCGCTCAGAGACACTACCACTTTAGTCCACAGGGGGCGACACAATCAACTCTAAATAGAAGTTCATGGTACTAACTTTAATGTAACACTGAGACATTTAAATAATCTTAACATATTGCACTTGTTTCATGAAGTCACAGATATTTAAACATGATTTAAGATCAAGAGGAGGAACTAGGTCTCTATCAGGGTCTCGTGAGGGTTTCTAGAATCACATCCAACAGGAAAGTTCTCAGGGTCCAACGGGACAGGATGTCACCTCTCCAAAGTAAAAGCAGAGAATCAGATCTTTGGAGGAACGTGGTGCTCGTGTTCTCCATCTACCACCTCTGAACCTTCACATGGTCCTGAAACGACGTCTTCCTCTTATAACGTCTTGTAAATATATATATATATTTATATATGTATTTATTAGTGCTGGGCAAGTTAATGTTAATTTCGCATTAACGCATTCATTAATTAACGCCGACAATTATTTTATCGCGCAAACGCATTTTTAAAATTTATTATAATTTTTATTTTTATTTTTTTTTATTGAAAGACAAGAGACAATACATATACATAACAACAAGAGGAAGACATGAACAGTGGGACAAAAGCCAGCAAACATCCTATAGTCAGTAATGTTAGTGCACCTATATGCTGAAATTCACGAACACATTTAAATGGCACAGATCAGGAGTGAGCGAAGGACTTTGAAAGTTAGCGGAAAGATTAACGTGAGACAACATCCGGTTTCTTCAGACTAACATCCGGTTTTCAGAATAAGATGCCAACAAAGTATGAATTATATTCACATTAAGTATAAAACATGCTACCTGCATCTCGTGAACCAAATGTTATTGCCCTTTTGTTCATATAGTAGTACTTTAAAAATAAAAGTGCGCAATACACTACTTTTGAATTCATTATTGAACTTTGCCATAACAATGCGATTAATCGCGATCAATCGCAAAAAATCCATGCGATTAATCGCGATTCAATATTTTAATCGTTGCCCAGCACTAATATATATATATATATATATATATATATATATTTATAAAGCTTCACCTGATGCAACGTTCAGAACCATTTTAAAGAGTATGCAATTACATAAATTCACATTTGTGTGACGTTTTTCACACCTCGTCATTCTTTTCTTAATAAAAACACGTTAAAAAGTGAAAATTTAGTTTTTGTCCGTTCAGTGTTTTTTTAAAGGACCAGATGGAGTTCTGCTGGTCCTGGTTCTGGTTCACTTCTTCACATGGAGGTTCTGTGTCTGACAGAGTTCAGGTGACTTTAGATGTGCGTGTGTGTGTGCGCGTATGTGTGTGAGTGTGTGTGTGTGTGTGTGTGTGTGTGTGTGTGTGTGTGGGAGTGTGTGCGTGTGTGTGTGTGCGTGAGTGTGTGTGTGTGTGTGTGTGTGTGTGTGTGTGTGTGTGTGTGTGTGTGTGTGTTTGCGTGAGTGTGTGTGTGTATCTTTGGGATATAAATGAGTGTTAAAACAAAAGATGTTTTTTTTAATCATGGATTTTCATTCTTAGCATCACTTGAAATAAATACATACAAATAAAACTGTTTCTTTTATTTTGGAGAATAAAGTATTTAGTTCACCTTTAATAACAATCTAAGACACTTATGGTTGAATTTATTATTCAATTTCTTGAATTTATTATGAACAAAGTGGACAAAACAAGATAAAAACAAGTAGAATAAGTAATTAATCACACAATAAAACTATAATAAATAAGTTAAAAACAACTAAACTCTTCTACACTGACTCATTTAAATTAGTTTTATAGTTTTGATGCTTTCAAAATAAGATAAATAGGATTCACTAAAGAATAAGAATAGAAAGAAAACACAATAAAAGAAAATGAAGAAAAGAAATAAAAGAAACAAAAGAAAAGAAATAAAGAAATAAAAGAAAATATAAAATCAGACGAAAAGAAACTAAATAAGGCTCACAAATAAAAACTTAAAAAATGAAGCAATTATTAAAAGATTTAATGTATCTGTGAGGAATAAATTAATAAACCAAGAGATGAATGAGAATATTTAATGATGGTTCAATACTGTATGATCTTCACATATCAAGTATAGTGTAATTAAAATGGACATTAAATCAGAATATTAGGATTGAACTGTAAAAATAATGTAAGATTGTTTAAAGATTAAAATTCTTAGATTTGGTTCCAATTAAATTGAAAGAGTTAAAGTTCAAAAACGAATTTCTTTGATTTCATTCGTATTTGTTGGTATTTAATGTAACGTAATGTATTTGTAGCGTTTCCTCTCCGAACCAGCAGAGGGCGCTAATGACCCTAAAGCCACGTTTGTTTTTAAACACTTCCGCTAAAACGTGACGTAACGTTGTCAAGATGGCGTCGCGGTACTACACGGAGATGCAGGAGAGCTTCAGGAACAACAACAAGAGCCGAGAGTTCGCGGCTCACACAGCTAAAGTACACTCGGTCGCGTGGAGCTGCGACGGAAGGAGGCTCGCGTCCGGCTCGTTCGATAAGACCGCGAGCGTGTTCGTCCTGGAGAAGGACCGGCTGGTGAGTGGAGGCTGCGCGCGGCGCTCTGCTAGCATGCTAACGTTAGCATCGTCTCTAGTGAATGAACTGCGTATCTAATAACGTTCTCAATACTTCCATACAATGATTGATGTATATGTGTTCAGGGCGTCGTTGACTCCTCCCTTACGGACAACCTGACATATAATAATATTATTAAAAATATTCGCTTATTAGATATTATCTCAGTATGACTTTTACTTTGAAGCATCTCTTAATTGGTACAAATTGATTGACTTCCTGTATGGGCGGAGTCAGAGATGTCCTCAATACACATCAGTCATTGTGTGGATCGAGAACAATGGTTTCATAGCACCTTAAAAATGAAGCTTTTACTTGGTAACATATCTCCATTGGTACATTTAATATGTGGTCAGAAATGTACTGAACACAAACGCATTAGTCAGTCAGATATTATTCATATTAATATCTTCATTTTAACCCTCAAATCAAAGAATAAAGACACTTCATCCACAAATTGTATTTTCCCTTTAACTCACGAGATGCAGAGAACATGTTTTATACTTAATGTGAATATAATTAATTTAATCATATTTCCATGTATGCAGTATGTATATACGCTTAGTTTACATCTTATTTTGAAAACCGGATGGTGTCTCACGTTAATCTTTCCGCTAATTTACCTTTAGTAAAGGTCATTAGGTACCCTTTAAGAGTATTGAGACCCTAAACCAAGGTGATGGCTTGATTCTCATCCGTAATTAGTTGAGTCTCAAGGTTTGTTAGATGTGTTAAAGCAGAACGTGAGACTGGACGGTGAACTAGTAGGACATATGTGTTGGTGTTGGCTTTGATGGTGTTGCCATTCTCTCCCTAGGCTGGTCTTGAATGCGTTGACTGAGGAGGCACTAACTGTGACTTGACTCAGGCTGTTCCATACTGGTGTTCTACTTGAAAAAAAAAGGTTTCCGTCCAAAGTCCTTCGCTCGCTCCCGATCTGTGCCGTATGAATAAGTTTACCGTAAATTTCAGTATATAGGCGTTCACACCAAACGCGGCGCAAATTATTCGCGCGAGTAGATTACATACAAAGTCTATGAACAGACACGATGAGACTGCAGTGACGCGAATTTGCGATGGCGTGAATTCGCTAGTTTAGTTTAGTGTTTTCTTTATTTTAGTTTACTGTGTTTTCTTTAGTTTAGTTTATATTAAAGCAAATTTAAAAGATGACTCAGTGTAGAAGAGTAAAAGTACATTCAGTCACATTTAATTCTTATTTTAGTTTTTTAGTGAATGTAAACGAGCTGAAAGGTTTTTAATTCTCACCGGCTGTAACGTGTTATATAATAATAACTTTATAGACAACAAAGTTGTTTAACACTATAACACTGTCCGAGTTGATAACGTTAAAGTCTCAGTCTAGCTATCGGCTATATTTCATATTTTTAAAACGTCTTTGAACAGATGCTGAATTTAAGAATATTTCGTAGTGATTTTAAATTATTTTGTTTACTCCGTGTGTGTTGATGTTGTTTGTTAAGAAACCAGTAATCTCCCAGAATTCAGTATTTTCCTAACAACGTTCTTTATGAGGAATGAACAAACTTTAAATAACCATGTTTAAATGTTGTAGATTCAACATATTAGAGTTTAACATAACAGTGAAATAAACAAGCAGCATTTAGCTCACAAGTATTAAGTGTAATAAGAGTTTTTATTAGAGTACCAGTGATGTGGTTTTGTAGTTTTGTGGACTCTTTTGTAGTTCTTTAAACCAAAAAACAAACATTCCTGACGTGTGTGTCTCCATCTCCAGGTGAAGGAGAACAACTACCGAGGCCACAGCGACAGCGTGGATCAGCTCTGCTGGCATCCAACCAACCCGGACCTCTTCGTCACGGCGTCCGGAGACAAGACCATCCGCATATGGGACGTCCGGACCACCAAGTGCATTGCCACAGTCAACACCAAGGGTGGGTCCTCAGTTCATAGAACATCTTCATGTCACTTCTTCTAGGAGAGAACATAGTGAGAACATCTTCATGTCACTTCTTCCAGGAGAGAACATCAACATCTGCTGGAGCCCCGACGGTCAGACCATCGCTGTGGGTAATAAGGACGACGTGGTGACGTTCATCGATGCTAAGACGCACCGATCCAGAGCGGAGGAGCAGTTCAAGTTCGAGGTGAACGAGATCTCGTGGAACAACGACAACGACATGTTCTTCCTCACCAACGGCAATGGCTGCATCAATGTCCTGAGGTAGGACTCACTTCTTCTACGTGTTTATATTCTGAGGTACTCTTTAGAGAGAGAGTTTAAGGTGACGTTGGAGAGAGTTTAAGGTGACGTTGGAGAGAGTTTAAGGTGACGTGGGAGAGAGAGTTTAAGGTGACGTGGGAGAGAGAGTTTAAGGTGACGTGGGAGAGAGAGTTTAAGGTGACGTTGGAGAGAGAGTTTAAGGTGACGTTGGAGAGAGAGTTTAAGGTGACGTTGGAGAGAGAGTTTAAGCTGACGTTGGGGAGAGAGTTTAAGGTGACGTTGGGGAGAGAGTGTAAGCTGACGTTGGGGAGAGAGTGTAAGCTGACGTTGGAGAGAGAGTTTAAGCTGACGTTGGAGAGAGAGTTAAGGTGACGTTGGAGAGAGAGTTAAGGTGACGTTGGAGAGAGAGTTTAAGGTGACGTTGGAGAGAGAGTTTAAGGTGACGTTGGAGAGAGAGTTTAAGCTGACGTTGGGGAGAGAGTTTAAGGTGACGTTGGGGAGAGAGTGTAAGCTGACGTTGGGGAGAGAGTGTAAGCTGACGTTGGGGAGAGAGTGTAAGCTGACGTTGGAGAGAGAGTTTAAGCTGACGTTGGAGAGAGAGTTAAGGTGACGTTGGAGAGAGAGTTAAGGTGACGTTGGAGAGAGAGTTAAGGTGACGTTGGAGAGAGAGTTTAAGGTGACGTTGGAGAGAGAGTTTAAGGTGACGTTGGAGAGAGAGTTTAAGGTGACGTTGGAGAGAGAGTTTAAGGTGACGTTGGAGAGAGAGTTTAAGCTGACGTTGGAGAGAGAGTTTAAGCTGACGTTGGGAGACCTCTTATCACTCCTGTAAAATTTGCCTAAAACGCCTATCCAAGGCATACCCAAAGTAAACTGACAGCTCTTATTGAACCATTGGGAGTACATGTATGGTTTTAGTCTCTATTGAAAGGTAACACTCTGAAGTTTCTTCACAAACAGTCAGAATCACTGTAAGATTCTGTAACAATACACTGAAACAGAAGGTTTTTATTTTCGCCTGGATTTTTTTTGGCCAACAGATGCCTGCAGTTAACTATGGCTGGGACTTATTAGCTGTAAAACACAATGGTACCATAGCATGAAGTCATAGTACCTGGTAGAAGTTCAAATTTGATAACAATACGACAGACAATGAATATTTTAAACATAGTTTACTAAGGGTAAGTCTGCGTAAAAGCGCTTTTGGATACTCGTAGTCACCAGGCAAAATTATTCATGTCGATATATGGTTATCTACAACGTATTTAACCATTGTCAACTTTCACAGATTCTTGAAAATTGTCAGTAACCTGACTTTGGTGTTCAAGATCGGTAATAAGTACCTCACTGACGGTGCGAGATTTGAGTTCCCAAACGTTTTCCCAGCTTGCTTTGCGTGAATCTGCATAGTGTTCTCTTCGTAATTTCATTGGCTATATGAAACCTGGGTTTCAACAAGATCTGTTGCAATTGGCTCGAGCTTTACTCAAAGCAAGAGAGGCGGGCATTGTCTTTCAAAGCGGACTCTCGTTGGCTGTTCCAGAATGTGACCGGGCTATGGACGCTCCTATTGGGTCAAATGAGGTGTCAATCTAACCGGCAGAATGCAACCGGCAGAATGCAGCCGCCATTTTGAGAGAAAAAATCCGCTTTGTTGACATGGAAATTGAAATTATGATCGAAAATAGATCGCTATTCATCATATCTGTCGGCAAATTTGAAATGATGCAACAGCCCCCCGTGGGTATTTATGGACGTACTAATGTGTTTTGGACTAAATCTTTTACTGGATTGGATCGTGTGGACCCTTAGCAATCTAGCAAGACCGTTTTTGCCGGACAATCATGTATGAGGGAAACGTTATGAATCATAATTGGTGAGTGACGGCGATATTTTAACGAGTTTATCTATTTTTGGAGTGTTTGTTTGACAGCGACGTTAACTGTACCTGCTGTTGTGATTGTATCTTGAAATGGTTTGCATAAATCGAATTACAAGACCATAGCTTTCTAATGAGATATCGCATCAGTACCTGTCTTTACAGAGCAGTCGTGTACATGACACAAATGTACACTGAACACTGAGTGTTGGAGAGTGTTGGAGAGTGTTGGAGAGTGTTGGAGAGTGTTGGAGAGTGTTGGAGAGTGTTGGAGAGTGTTGGAGAGTGTTGGAGAGTGTTGGAGAGTGTTGGAGAGTGTTGGAGAGTGTTGGAGAGTGTTTAAGCTGACGTGGGAGAGAGAGTTTAAGCTGACGTGGGAGAGAGAGTTTAAGGTGACGTGGGAGAGAGAGAGAGAGAGATTAAGCTGATGCTTTAGAGCAGTGTTTTTCAACCTTTTCTGAGCCGCGGCACATTTTTTACATTAAAAAGATCCCGCAGCACACCAACAACCAAAAACGTTACAAAATGACACCTTTTAGCATAATACAGCATATGCCATGGTGTCAAACTCAATCCCAGGGAGGGCCAACATAAGAAATTGTGACTACGTTGAGGGCCAAATAGAGTCACCATTTAATAAACAGGATAGAAGGGATATTGGACAAAGTGCAAAAAGAATACATGTTTAGGTAGGCTACATTATTTTATGCATACGTACCAGAGCCAGATGTTTGGCATCTTTTCTTGGCTGCCAGTTCATTAATATCTGGGGTTAGGTTCTGTGGAAACCCTAAAGATGGAGTGACGGTGTGCATCAGTGAGACGACTCCTGTGTGGGTTTGTGTTCATCTTCATCACAGAGAACAGCTGCTCACACAGGTATGTGCTTCCAAACATGCAGAGCATTTGAGCAGCATGTAGGCGGAGTTAAGGCATCGTTTCGGGGGTGAAGCTTGGAAACTGTGCAGCGCCCTCAGTCATACTTTGCCTTGAGTGTCATCACACTGGAGGTCTATCAGCTCCACAGGTGCTCTTTCCACGTCAACTGCAAACGGATTGCTGAGCAGTTCAGATGTAAATTTCTGAGCTGCAAAGTCGGTAAATCGCCGAGTGAACTCCGTGACAAGTGCGCCCAGTTTATCAGCAAAATGCGCAGTCGGGAGATAAACATGATATTTTCTGGTGGGCCGGATATATGCTGACAATTTAATGACAAGTCTCTAAATGTGTTGATCCTTACGAGGCTTTTCATCTGTGTTATGTTGTCCAGAGCCCAGTTCAGAGTCTGCATTTTTCCTTTTCAAATATTTCTCAATCACTGTTCGTCTCGTCACCGCAACCTCGTCATTTCATTCTACTATCCTAAATGAACACGGTCATTATCTACTGCCACCCACTGGCATGGAAGAGTATTTATTACTTAGCCAGCCACTATATTGCAGCTCAGATGCTCAACAATGGCAAAGTATTTGCAACAACTAAATAATACATTTTTGGACTCATTAAGTGAAATTGGACATTTTCCCACTGCACACCTGACGATCTCTCACGGCACACCGGTGTGCCACGGCACAGCGGTTGAAAATCACTGCTTTAGAGGGAGAGATTAAGCTGACGCTTTAGAGGGAGATTAAGCTGACGCTTTAGAGGGAGAGATTAAGCTGACGCTTTAGAGGGAGAGATTAAGGTGACGCTTTAGAGGGAGAGATTAAACTGACGCTTTAGAGGGAGAGAGATTAAGGTGACGCTTTAGAGAGAGAGAGATTAAGCTGACGCTTTAGAGAGAGAGAGATTAAATTGACGCTTTAGAGAGAGAGATTAAGCTGACGCTTTAGAGGGAGATTAAACTGACGCTTTAGAGGGAGATTAAGTTGACGCTTTAGAGGGAGATTAAGCTGACGCTTTAGAGGGAGATTAAACTGACGCTTTAGAGGGAGATTAAGCTGACGCTTTAGAGGGAGAGATTAAGCTGACGCTTTAGAGGGAGAGAGATTAAGGTGACGCTTTAGAGAGAGAGAGATTAAGCTGACGCTTTAGAGAGAGAGAGATTAAATTGACGCTTTAGAGAGAGAGATTAAGCTGACGCTTTAGAGGGAGATTAAACTGACGCTTTAGAGGGAGATTAAGTTGACGCTTTAGAGGGAGATTAAGCTGACGCTTTAGAGGGAGATTAAGTTGACGCTTTAGAGGGAGATTAAGCTGACGCTTTAGAGGGAGATTAAACTGACGCTTTAGAGGGAGATTAAGCTGACGCTTTAGAGGGAGATTAAGCTGACGCTTTAGAGGGAGATTAAGCTGACGCTTTAGAGGGAGAGATTAAGCTGACGCTTTAGAGGGAGAGATTAAGCTGACGCTTTAGAGAGAGAGATTAAGCTGACGCTTTAGAGGGAGAGATTAAGCGGATGCTTTAGAGAGAGAGATTAAACTGACGCTTTAGAGCAGGGGTCCCCAAACTTTTTCCTGTGAGGGCCACATAATTTTTCCCTTCTCTGATGGGGGCCGGGGTCAGTTTGTAACAGAAAGAGTGACGATCGCAGGGGTGCCTAAATGTAAACATTTATTGTTTTCCAGAAAGCCACACATAACCAAATATTAATAACCCTTTCCGGGATCTTCACAGAAAAAAGTTCAGCTGAGCTTGGCGTACAAATGTATCTGCTGAGCTAACAGTCCACTTTTTAGCTTTGAGAGTTTGTCTGCTCGCATTTGGCCTTGCAAGTTATCATACTTGTCTTTGTGACGGGATTCATAGTGTCGGCGCAGATTGTATTCTTTGAATACCGCCACCGCCTCTTGACAGATGAGACAAACAGCCTTTTCTTTGCATTGAACAAAAAAATAATCGTTTGACCACTGCAGGTTAAATACCCTGCATTCTGAATAAATTTTTCTCTTACCTAACCTTTTCGCCATTATTCCGTTCTATTTGACAGGGGCTAGTTTAGGATTTGCGTGGCCAGACTGAAAAAAAATCATAATGCGTCTCTGGTATTGTTCAGGGGGCCGGGCCAAATGTGGAGGCGGGCCGTATCCGGCCCGCGGGCCTTAGTTTGGGGACCACTGCTTTAGAGGGAGAGAGATTAAACTGACGCTTTAGAGGGAGAGAGATTAAGCTGACGCTTTGGAGGGAGAGAGATTAAGCTGACGCTTTGGAGGGAGAGAGATTAAGCTGACGCTTTGGAGGGAGAGAGATTAAGCTGACGCTTTGGAGGGAGAGAGATTAAGGTGACTCTTTGGAGAGAGAGAGATTAAATTGACGCTTTGGAGAGAGAGAGATTAAGGTGACGCTTTGGAGAGAGAGATTAAGCTGACGCTTTGGAGAGAGAGATTAAGCTGACGCTTTGGAGAGAGAGATTAAGCTGACGCTTTGGAGAGAGAGATTAAGCTGACGCTTTGGAGAGAGAGATTAAGCTGACGCTTTGGAGAGAGAGATTAAGCTGACGCTTTGGAGAGAGAGATTAAGCTGACGCTTTGGAGAGAGAGATTAAGCTGACGCTTTGGAGAGAGAGATTAAGCTGACGCTTTGGAGAGAGAGATTAAGCTGACGCTTTGGAGAGAGAGATTAAGCTGACGCTTTGGAGAGAGAGATTAAACTGACGCTTTGGAGAGAGAGATTAAGGTGACGCTTTGGAGAGAGAGATTAAGGTGACGCTTTGGAGAGAGAGATTAAGGTGACGCTTTGGAGAGAGAGATTAAGCTGACGATTTGGAGAGAGAGATTAAGCTGACGCTTTGGAGAGAGAGATTAACGTGACGCTTTGGAGAGAGAGATTAACGTGACGCTTTGGAGAGAGAGATTAAGCTGACGCTTTGGAGAGAGAGATTAAGTTGAAGCTTTGGAGAGAGAGATTAAACTGACGATTTGGAGAGAGAGATTAAGCTGACGATTTGGAGAGAGAGATTAAGCTGACGCTTTGGAGAGAGAGATTAAGTTGACGCTTTGGAGAGAGAGATTAAGATGACGCTTTGGAGAGAGAGATTAAGCTGACGCTTTGGAGAGAGAGATTAAGCTGACGCTTTGGAGAGAGAGATTAAGGTGACGCTTTGGAGAGAGATTAAGGTGACGCTTTGGAGAGAGAGATTAAGGTGACGCTTTGGAGAGAGAGATTAAGGTGACGCTTTGGAGAGAGAGATTAAGGTGACGCTTTGGAGAGAGAGATTAAGGTGACGCTTTGGAGAGAGAGATTAAGGTGACGCTTTGGAGAGAGAGATAGATTAAGGTGACGCTTTGGAGAGAGAGAGATTAAACTGATGCTTTGGAGAGAGAGAGAGATTAAGCTGACGCTTTGGAGAGAGAGAGAGATTAAGTTGACGCTTTGGAGAGAGAGAGAGATTAAGTTGACGCTTTGGAGAGAGAGAGAGATTAAGCTGACGCTTTAGAGAGAGAGAGAGATTAAACTGACGCTTTAGAGAGAGAGAGAGATTAATCTGACGCTTTAGAGAGAGAGAGAGATTAATCTGACGCTTTAGAGAGAGAGAGAGATTAATCTGACGCTTTAGAGAGAGAGAGAGATTAATCTGACGCTTTAGAGAGAGAGAGAGATTAATCTGACGCTTTAGAGAGAGAGAGATTAAACTGACGCTTTAGAGAGAGAGATTAACCTGACGCTTTAGAGAGAGAGATTAAGCTGACGCTTTAGAGAGAGAGAGATTAAGCTGACGCTTTAGAGAGAGAGAGATTAAGCTGACGCTTTAGAGAGAGAGAGATTAAGCTGACGCTTTAGAGAGAGAGAGATTAAACTGACGCTTTAGAGAGAGAGAGATTAACCTGACGCTTTAGAGAGAGAGAGATTAAGCTGACGCTTTAGAGAGAGAGATCAAGCTGACGCTTTAGAGGGAGAGAGATTAAACTGACGCTTTAGAGGGAGCGAGATTAAGCTGACGCTTTAGAGGGAGAGATTAAGCTGATGCTTTAGAGAGAGAGAGGTTAAGGTGACGCTTTAGAGAGAGAGAGAGATTATGCTGACGCTTTAGAGAGAGAGAGATTAAGCTGACGCTTTAGAGAGAGAGAGATTAAGCTGACGCTTTAGAGAGAGAGAGATTAAGCTGACGCTTTAGAGGGAGAGATTAAACATCTTTGAATGTGTTTGTCACCACGATCAGAGCGACAGACTTCATTTAAATAAACATCTCATCGTGAGGTCGTTTTCTTTCGTCTGAAGATTTTATTTTGAAAACAGGAAGCCGTCAGTCGCCTCTGTGTTTTATTTCTGACTCGTTTCTAGGTTTCTTGGGTTAATCACCTGTCACCTGACTCTGTAGTTCACCCATACGAGGCTCACATTCACCTGGTGTCCACTTCCTGTCAGCAGACTGTAATGATAACCGATGTGTGTTGTTCTGGTTTAGTTACCCGGAGCTGAAGCCCATCCAGTCCATCAACGCTCACCCGTCTAACTGCATCTGCATCAAGTTCGACCCGACGGGGAAATACTTCGCCACAGGAAGCGCCGACGCTCTGGTGAGCCTGTGGAACGTAGAGGAGCTGGTGTGTGTCCGCTGCTTCTCCAGGTACGTTATTATTATTATTAAAATTATGAATATTATTGGTATTTTATTAATATTGTTATTATTATTAATAACATTAATATTATTGTTATTATCATATATAATATTGGTATTATGAATAATGTTATTATTATTAATAATATTATTATTAACATTATTAATATTGTTATTGTGAATAATGTTATTATGAATAATGTTATTATGAATAATGTTATTATTAGTATTGTTATTATGAATAATGTTATTATTATTAATAATACTATTATTATTGTTATTATTAGTATTGTTATTGTGAATGTTATTGTTATTATTATTATTAATAATAATATTGTTGTCTTTATTAGTATTGTTATTAATAATGTTGTCGTTATTATTAATATCGTTGTTATTAATAATATATTATTATTAATATAATATTATTATTAATATAATATTATTATTATTGTTGTTACTATAGTTACAGCACCCCAAAAAAACAGTCAAACTAAATCCTAAATTTCTCTAAAGTCTGTTTTTATTAAATCATCTTTCTTTAATTATTATTGTTTGCAGGGAGAACTGTTTTTTTACTGCTGTAAAAAATCTTTTTTTTTAGGATTAAACGTCAATAAATATGGATTGAAAAATATAAACATGATGAGAATTTACTTAATCTTTTGTTAATTAATTTGGACTTTTGCACTTTACAATGATCTAAAGTTATCGGATCACATGAGTGTGACACCACTGGATCTAATTCTACTAATATTAAAATACTACTAATATTAATATTATCGTCTGATCAGCTTTAAACACATTTAGAAACATGTGACTCCTCCCACTTCCTTTTAATTATGACACATGACCCTCGTTAGCTGAATCTCTCTTCTCATTGGTTGATGGGGTTCTTGTCGTTCTGCTGACGTTGCAGGTTGGACTGGCCCGTCAGGACGCTGAGCTTCAGCCACGATGGGAAGATGTTGGCATCGGCCTCCGAGGATCACTTCATCGACATCGCAGAAGTGGAGACAGGTCAGTGAGAGAGGTTTAAACCTTTCAAAAGATTTACAGAGACTTTTCTATCAAATATTGTGTCTGTTATTCAGATTGTTGCTGTTCACTTTCACCCGTTCGTTCCATCTTTTTTGTACATTTCTTACGTTTTAATTGTAAAATCTCTGAGTCTCTTCTAAAGTGAATTTTTTTCCTGGTTTGCTTGAACGTCAATGCAAACTACTCGAAAAATAAAAGTTGAGATCTGAAGAGATCTTTATTTTCATGTAAATATGGTGCTTTTGTTTGTGCAGGAGAGAAGCTGTGGGAGGTTCAGTGTGACTCTCCGACCTTCACCGTCGCCTGGCACCCCAAGAGGCCTCTGCTGGCCTACGCCTGCGACGACAAGGAGGGCAAGTACGACAACAACCGGGAGGCCGGAACCGTAAAGCTGTTTGGTCTTCCCAACGACTCCTGAGAGACGAGCAGATCAGTTTGTTTGTTTCCTGCTTTAAACTGTCTGTGCCTCCAGCAGAGGGCGCAGCGACACACAGCTCCCGTTACTGTAATATATTGTCTTTTGATATTAAAATGTGTCTCTTTGTAAACATAGATTGACTCGTGATGTTTGTTGATGAGGACAGTTTCTATCTTTATATTAATGTTATCTGTTGAACGCTGGTGTGAGCAGGAAACACTCTTTAAAGCCTCTGGAAGTAAACACCCCGTCATTCACTCACTTTAGCCTCCAGAAAACTACAGAGTGACGTATTACTTTTATATCAGGCCTCGTTAAATATGTATTACGTCTACCGCTAATATAACGGAGGGTCCTTCATTTGCTGCAGCTGCAGGAATAAGCTTCTCAACAAGTGTTGTACCCAGATGAAGGAGCTTTACTGAGGTGTCGGTTTCTATTATCGAGAGATTTCTCTCAGATGGAGCTGTTGGTTGTTTACTCGTGTATTTATCTGACAGTCGGAGTTTGTAGTTTTTTAGATTTGTAAGTTCAACGTGCGTCAGTATGAGAATATATAATTTTGTTCCTCCTGTGATTCTTAGTTTCCTACTTTACTTTCCTCTTGTGCTCTAATCTCTCCTTTGCCTCAAAAGGTTTTGAGTATCAAGATCAACATCTTTAATAGATAAAAACCTTAAAAGACAAATGTCTTTAACGGATAAAAACTAGTGCTGGGCAAGTTATTTTTTTTTATTGAAAGACAAGAGACAATACATATACATAACAACAAGAGGATGACAAGAACAGTGGGATAAAAGCCAGCAAACATCCTATAGTCAGTTGTGTGTGTGTGTGTGTGTGTGTGTCCTTGAGCCTTTTGAGATGAAAAAAAAAAAAAAAAAGAATTAAAAAAGAACAACAAAAAAAAACAGGTAAGTATTTTTAATTTATTATTATTGTAACAGACTGTCTCATGTTTATCGTTTTGTATTGGAGATATGATGTCCCTTCAGGGTTGCCGTAGAGAAAAGGCGACTTCCGCTTCTGGTCGGGGGGGGGGGGGGGGGGCAGAAATAAAGAGAGAAGCTGCACCAGCTGTTGCTCTCCCTGGAGACTACTGGACATCGCTGCGGTAAAGTCAGCAGACACTCAGATCTCAGTGGTCAACTCAGCAGACACTTACATGTTAGTGCACCTATATGCTGACATTCACGGTAAACTCATTTAAACGGCACAGATCGGGAGCGAGCGAAGGACTTTGAAAGTTAGCAGAAAGATTAATGTGAGACAACATCCGGTTTCTTCAGACGAACATCCGGTTTTCAGAATAAGATGCCAACAAAGTATGATAAAAACCTTAAAAGACAAACATCTTTAACGGATAAAAACCTTAAAAGACAAACATCTTTAACGGATAACAACCTTAAAAGACAAACATCTTTAACAGATAAAAACCTTAAAAGACAAACATCTTTAACGGATAAAAACCTTACCCTTTGGACCCGAGCAGACCCCCACAGGGGTCTGTTTAGAAAAGTGTAGCATTCAGCGTGTCGTAGAAATCATTTTTCATAAAGAAATATGATTATTGCTCCAGACATATTAAATATCGAATTAACGGGAAAAGTCCGAGCAACATCATCATACCAGCCATTGTAAACACTGCAAACACAATTATACATGAACTGTTAGGTTTTTAAGAACAAAGGATGAAGGAGCTTGCAGGCCGCAGGTACTCTTCTGCTGCGAGCTTCTTACTGCGCACGCGCATCAGAAGAATGAGCTGGACCCGGTTCAAAATTAAAAACAATATTTAATGTACTACACAAAGTTCACTTACAAACTGAATTAACTATCAATAGTAATGTTCTCGAGAGCAGAGACCACATACACGCATCTCCTCACAGTCCGGCGCGGCCAGTTAGCTGAAAATGAGAGCTGCAGTGATCTGAGGTAAACTCCCTAAAACATTGTCTTTTGTATCCCCTGAGAGTTGGAAAGTGTCCGATACTGTCATAAAACATGTGAATGATCCTCCGTTGATCAGTGATTGGCTCCATTTGAATCCTGTCCCCTCCCATTATCGATCCCTTAGCAAAACATCTTGGCTCCTCGCAAAACATCTTGGACTCCTCCTCTCTGTCCTGCTGGTCAGCTTGGCATTTGACCGTCCCACTGGCCCCATCCTCCATCGATGAGGTCGCCTCCATTTGCTGCTGCATGTCTGACACCTCACTCAGAATCCTTATCTGACCCTCAAAACTATTCTTAGTGTTTTAATACCTACAGTGACTATACTTCTATGATTTAATACATTCAATGAGTTAATATACTGTAACATATAATATCCTCTATAAGTAAGAATATTATAAACATAATACATTCCATATGGAAACATATTGTGACCAACATATTTATTATTGTGACACTTCTACTCACCACTAGGGGTGTTATTAAATCCTACTAATAATGCGTTTAATACTGAAATTGTCGACAGAACTAAGATCATATCTGGAAGATATCTAGAAGATTTGCCACAATTTTGGCCAAAAATCGACGACCTATGCTCTCTCTATGGCTCTCTCATCACGGAGCAGGGATCGCACATGGCGGATGAACACATGCAGGAGGGGCGTGATTCGACCCGGAGACGATCGGCGTCGTCGAAATTACTCTCTTTCAAACCGTTCAAAAGTTATGGGTATACAGTTGTGTGAAAAAGTGTTTGCCCCCTTCCTGATTTCTTATTTTTTTGCATGTTTGTCACACTTAAATGTTTCAGATCATCAAACAAATTTAAATATTAGACAAAGATAACACAAGTAAACACAAAATGCAGTTTTTAAATGAAGGTTTTTATTATTAAGGGGGAAAAAAAATCCACACCTACATGGCCCTGTGTGAAAAAGTGATTGCCCCCTAAACCTAATAACTGGTTGGGCCACCCTTAGCAGCAACAACTGCAATCAAGCGTTTGCGATAACTGGCAATGAGTCTTTTACAGCGCTGTAGAATTGTTGTAATTCAGCCACATTGGAGGGTTTTCGAGCATGAACCGCCTTTTTAAGGTCATGCCATACCATCTCAATCGGATTCAGGTCGGGACTTTGACTAGGCCACTCCAAAGTCTTCATTTTGTTTTTCTTAAGCCATTCAGAGGTGGACTTGCTGGTGTGTTTTGGATCATTGTCCTGCTGCAGAACCCAAGTGCGCTTCAGCTTGACGTCACGAACAGATGGCCGGACATTCTCCTACAGGATTTTTTGGTAGACAGCAGAATTCATGGTTCCATTTACCACAGCAAGTCTTCCAGGTCCTGAAGCAGCAAAACAGCCCCAGACCATCACACTACCACCACCATATTTTACTGTTGGTATGATGTTCCTTTTCTGAAATGCCGTGTTACTTTTACGCCAGATGTAACGGGACATACACCTTCCAAAAAGTTCAACTTTTGTCTCGTCAGTCCACAGAGTATTTTCCCAAAAGTCTTGGGGATCATCAAGATGTTTTCTGGCAAAACTGAGACGAGCCTTTATGTTCTTTTTGCTCAGCAGTGGTTTTCGTCTTGGAACTCTGCCATGCAGGCCATTTTTGCCCAGTCTCTTTCTTATGGTGGAGTCATGAACACTGACCTTAATTGAGGCAAGTGAGGCCTGCAGTTCTTTGGATGTTGTTCTGGGGTCTTTTGTGACCTCTTGGATGAGTCGTCGCTGCGCTCTTGGGGTAATTTTGGTCGGCCGGCCACTCCTGGGAAGGTTCACCACTGTTCCATGTTTTCGCCATTTGTGGATAATGGCTCTCACTGTGGTTCGCTGGAGTCCCAAAGCTTTAGAAATGTCTTTGTAACCTTTTCCAGACTGATAGATCTCAATTACTTTGTTTCTCATTTGTTCCTGAATTTCTTTGGATCGCAGCATGATGTCTAGCTTTTGAGGATCTTTTGGTCTACCTCACTTTGTCAGGCAGGTCCTATTTAAGTGATTTCTTGATTGAGAACAGGTGTGGCAGTAATCAGGCCTGGGTGTGGCTAGAGAAATTGAATTCAGCTGTCTAATATTTAAATTTGTTTGATGATCTGAAACATTTAAGTGTGACAAACATGCAAAAAAATAAGAAATCAGGAAGGGGGCAAACACTTTTTCACACAACTGTACATGCCAACATCAGCCACAGGTCACGAGAAAAAAAATTGGGTAAAAAAACGTACGTTTTGACGGTTTTGGCGATGTAAAACGGATTTATTCCAGCGGATTTCGGCGCAGCTCTTTCCTCCATGTTGTGCTGCATGCCTGTGACTGAGATCAATGCGCTGGCGGAATGAATGACAAAATGGCAGACGATTCTGTGAGGTGGAGCAATCCATGTAGAGAGGAGATTCTCAAACACCCCAGCATGGCTCTCGTTGGACTATCCCGCATCTAAAAAGGTCTCACACGAGTAAATCGGCCAAGCACAGGCCTTACCAGGGTCACATAGACACACATTATGAGCCATTTATTGTTATGAATGACAGATATGACACATCGTAACTGCTCATAATTATTCAAAATGGTGTCAAACTGCTTTATTTGGATTATTGAACACTCTTAGTGATAAGAAAAGTGAATATATAGTTAATATTTAGTTATATAGTATATAAAATTAGTATACAGCAATGCAACAGCTGGTTCCGAAAATCAAAATTTTGATTTTTATGACCATTTATGCTGGCCTGCTTCACTCAACCGAAGTAAAATATGTTGTGGGGACATGTAAAACGTGTTGTTCTATGTCTGTGGTGTATTTTTAGGCTTGCAGCTGCATTATTTAAAAAATATATGTTCAATACAAGTGCTTTTTTTCAGGCGAACCTGGAAATTTGTCAATTTGAGCTGTGCCATAAGTGTATCAGTTATTAACCAGTAACATATACACAATATTTACACAATTCAACACATCTCACAAGTGTTACCAGTATTCTAGCATCAAAATTATTAAAATAGACCTTGTAGTTAGAGCTGGGGACTATCTTGAGTATGGGTATGCAATTTTTGAGCAGAGGGCTAAAAATAGGGCTAGGGTCCAACAGGTTTTAAAAAACAAACATCTTTAACAGATAACAACCTTAAAAGACAAACATCTTTAACGGATAAAAACCTTAAAAGACAAACATCTTTAATAGATAAAAACCTTAAAAGACAAACCTCTTTAATGGATAAAAACCTTAAAAGACAAACATCATTAACGGATAAAAACCTTAAAAGACAAACTTCTTCAATAGATAAAAACCTTAAAAAACAAACCGTTAACGGATAAAAACCTTTAAAGACAAACATCTTTAACGGATAAAAACCCTAAAAGACAAACATCTTTAATGGATAAAAACCTTAAAAGACAAACATCTTTAACGGATAAAACCCCTAAAAGACAAACATCTTTAACGGATAAAAACCTTAAAAGGCAAACTAATTTAACAGATAAAAACCTTAAAAGACAATCATCGTTAACGGATAACAACCTTAAAAGACAAATATCTTTAATGGATAACAACCTTAAAAGACAAACATCTTTAATAGATAAAAACCTTAAAAGACAAACATCTTTAACAGATAAAAACCTTAAAAGACAAACTAATTTAACAGATAAAAACCTTAAAAGACAATCATCGTTAACGGATAACAACCTTAAAAGACAAACATCTTTAACGGATAACAACCTTAAAAGACAAACATCTTTAACGGATAAAAACCTGAAAAGACAAACATCTTTAACGGATAAAAACCTTAACGACAAACATCTTTGACGGATAAAAACCTTAAAAGACAAACATCTTTAACGGATAAAAAGCTTAAAAAACAATCATCGTTAACGGATAACAACCTTAAAAGACAAATATCTTTAACGGATAACAACCTTAAAAGACAAACATCTTTAATAGATAAAAACCTTAAAAGACAAACATCTTTAACAGATAAAAACCTTAAAAGACAAACTAATTTAACAGATAAAAACCTTAAAAGACAATCATCGTTAACGGATAACAACCTTAAAAGACAAACATCTTTAACGGATAACAACCTTAAAAGACAAACATCTTTAACGGATAAAAACCTGAAAAGACAAACATCTTTAACGGATAAAAACCTTAACGACAAACATCTTTGACGGATAAAAACCTTAAAAGACAAACATCTTTAATGGATAAAAACCTTAAAAGACGAAAATCTTTAACGGATAAAAGACAAACATCTTTAACGGATAAAAACCTTAAAAGACAGACATCGTTAACGGATAACAACCTTAAAAGACAAACATCTTTAACGGATAAAAAACTTAAAAGACAAACATCGTTAACAGATAACAACCTTAAAAGACAAACATCTTTAACGGATAACAACCCTAAAAGACAAACATCTTTAACGGATAAAAAACTTAAAAGACAAACATCTTTAACAGATAACAACCTTAAAAGACAAACATCTTTAACAGATAACAACCTTAAAAGACAAACATCTTTAATACATAAAAATCTTAAAGACAAACATCTTTCATGTCCCATGACACATGTCGGTGTGTTATCTGTCTATCATTGGTGTGTTATTTGTGTGTTGTTGGTGTGTTATCTGTCTATCGTTGGTGTGTTATTTGTGTGTTGTTGGTGTGTTATCTGTCTATCGTTGGTGTGTTATTTGTGTGTTGTTGGTGTGTTATCTGTCTATCGTTGGTGTGTTATTTGTGTGTTGTTGGTGTGTTATCTGTCTATCGTTGGTGTGTTATTTGTGTATTGTTGGCGTGTTATTTGTGTGTTGTTGGTGTGTTATCTGTCTATCGTTAGTGTGTTATTTATCTATCGTTGGTGTGTTATTTGTGTATTGTTGGTGTGTTATTTGTGTGTTGTTGGTGTGTTATCTGTCTATCGTTGGTGTGTTATTTGTCTATCATTTGTGTGTTGTTGGTGTGTTATTTGTGTGTTGTCGGTGTGTTATTTGTCTATCGTCGGTGTGTTATTTGTCTATCGTTGGTGTGTTATTTGTCTATCGTTGGTGTGTTATCTGTCTATCGTCGGTGTGTTATTTGTGTATCGTTGGTGTGTTATTTGTGTATTGTTGGTGTGTTATCTGTCTATCGTTGGTGTGTTATTTGTGTGTTGTTGGTGTGTTATTTGTCTATCGTTGGTGTCTTATTTGTCTATCGTTGGTGTCTTATTTGTCTATCGTTGGTGTGTTATTTGCCTATCGTTGGTGTGTTATTTGTGTGTTGTCGGTGTGTTATTTGTCTATCGTTGGTGTGTTATTTGTGTGTTGTTGGTGTGTTATCTGTCTATCGTTGGTGTGTTATTTGTGTGTTGTTGGTGTGTTATTTGTCTATCGTCGGTGTGTTATTTGTCTATCGTTGGTGTGTTATGTGTGTGTTGTCGGTGTGTTATCTGTCTATCGTTGGTGTGTTATTTCTGTGTTGTAGGTGTGTTATCTGTGTATTGTTGGTGTGTTATCTGTCTATCGTTGGTGTGTTATCTGTCTATCATTGGTGTGTTATTTGTGTATTGTTGGTGTGTTATCTGTCTATCGTTGGTGTGTTATTTGTGTATTGTTGGTGTGTTATTTGTGTATTGTCAGTGTGTTATCTGTCTATCGTTGGTGTGTTATGTGTGTGTTGTTGGTGTGTTATTTGTCTATCGTTGGTGTGTTATTTGTGTGTTGTTGGTGTGTTATTTGTCTATCGTCGGTGTGTTATTTGTGTGTTGTTGGTGTGTTATTTGTCTATCGTCGGTGTGTTATTTGTCTATCGTTGGTGTGTTATGTGTGTGTTGTCGGTGTGTTATCTGTCTATCGTTGGTGTGTTATTTCTGTGTTGTAGGTGTGTTATCTGTGTATTGTTGGTGCGTTATCTGTGTATCGTTGGTGTGTTATCTGTCTATCGTTGGTGTGTTATCTGTCTATCGTTGGTGTGTTATCTGTCTATCATTGGTGTGTTATTTGTGTATTGTTGGTGTGTTATCTGTCTATCGTTGGTGTGTTATTTGTGTATTGTTGGTGTGTTATTTGTGTATTGTCAGTGTGTTATCTGTCTATCGTTGGTGTGTTATGTGTGTGTTGTTGGTGTGTTATTTGTCTATCGTTGGTGTGTTATTTGCCTATCGTTGGTGTGTTATTTGTGTGTTGTCGGTGTGTTATTTGTCTATCGTTGGTGTGTTATTTGTGTATTGTTGGTGTCTTGTCTGTCTATCGTTGGTGTGTTATTTGTGTGTTGTTAGTGTGTTATTTGTCCATCGTTGGTGTGTTATGTGTGTGTTGTCGGTGTGTTATTTGCCTATCGTTGGTGTGTTATTTGTGTATTGTCGGTGTGTTATTTGTGTGTTGTTGGTGTGTTATTTGTGTATTGTTGGTGTGTTATCTGTCTATCGTTGGTGTGTTATCTGTCTATCGTTGGTGTGTTATTTGTGTATTGTCGGTGTGTTATTTGTGTATTGTTGGTGTGTTATCTATCTATCGTTGGTGTGTTATTTGTGTATTGTTGGTGTGTTATCTGTCTATCGTCGGTGTGTTATTTGTCTATCGTTGGTGTGTTATGTGTGTGTTGTCGGTGTGTTATCTGTCTATCGTTGGTGTGTTATTTCTGTTTGTAGGTGTGTTATCTGTGTATTGTTGGTGCGTTATCTGTGTATCGTTGGTGTGTTATCTGTCTATCGTTGGTGTGTTATCTGTCTATCATTGGTGTGTTATTTGTGTATTGTTGGTGTGTTATCTGTCTATCGTTGGTGTGTTATTTGTGTATTGTTGGTGTGTTATTTGTGTATTGTCAGTGTGTTATCTGTCTATCGTTGGTGTGTTATGTGTGTGTTGTTGGTGTGTTATTTGTCTATCGTTGGTGTGTTATTTGCCTATCGTTGGTGTGTTATTTGTTTGTTGTTGGTGTGTTATTTGTCTATCGTTGGTGTGTTATTTGCCTATCGTTGGTGTGTTATTTGTGTGTTGTTGGTGTGTTATTTGCCTATCGTTGGTGTGTTATTTATGTATTTTTGGTGTGTTATCTGTCTATCGTTGGTGTGTTATTTGTGTATTGTCGATGTGTTATCTGTCTGTCGTTGGTGTGTTATTTGTGTGTTGTAGGTGTGTTATCTGTGTATTGTTGGTGCGTTATCTGTGTATCGTTGGTGTGTTATCTGTCTATCGTTGGTGTGTTATCTGTCTATCATTGGTGTGTTATTTGTGTATTGTTGGTGTGTTATCTGTCTATCGTTGGTGTGTTATTTGTGTATTGTTGGTGTGTTATCTGTCTATCGTTGGTGTGTTATTTGTGTGTTGTGGGTGTGTTATTTGTCTATCGTCGGTGTGTTATTTGTCTATCGTTGGTGTGTTATTTGTGTGTTGTTGGTGTGTTATCTGTCTATCGTTGGTGTGTTATTTGTGTGTTGTTGGTGTGTTATCTGTCTATCGTTGGTGTGTTATTTGTGTGTTGTTGGTGTGTTATCTGTCTATCGTTGGTGTGTTATTTGTGTGTTGTTGGTGTGTTATCTGTCTATCGTTGGTGTGTTATTTGTGTATTGTCGGTGTGTTATTTGTCTATCGTTGGTGTGTTATTTGTGTGTTGTTGGTGTGTTATTTGTCTATCGTTGGTGTGTTATCTGTCTATCGTTGGTGTGTTATTTGTGTATTTTTGGTGTGTTATCTGTCTATCGTTGGTTTGTTATTAGTGTGTTGTAGGTGTGTTATCTGTGTATTATTGGTGTGTTATCTGTGTATCGTTGGTGTGTTATCTGTCTATCGTTGGTGTGTTATCTGTCTATCATTGGTGTGTTATTTGTGTATTGTTGGTGTGTTGTCTGTCTATCGTTGGTGTGTTATCTGTCTATCATTGGTGTGTTATTTGTGTATTGTTGGTGTGTTGTCTGTCTATCGTTGGTGTGTTATTTGTCTATTGTTGGTGTGTTATCTGCTATTGTTGGTGTGTTATTTGTGTATTGTCGGTGTGTTATTTGTCTATCGTTGGTGTGTTATTTGCTATTGTTGGTGTGTTATTTGTGTATTGTCGGTGTGTTATTTGTCTATCGTTGGTGTGTTATTTGTCTATTGTTGGTGTGTTATCTGCTATTGTTGGTGTGTTATTTGTGTATTGTCGGTGTGTTATTTGTCTATCGTTGGTGTGTTATTTGTCTATTGTTGGTGTGTTATCTGGTATTGTTGGTGTGTTATTTGTCTATCGTCGGTGTGTTATTTGTCTATCGTTGGTGTGTTATTTGTCGATCGTTGGTGTGTTATTTGTCTATCATTGGTGTGTTATCTGTCTATCGTTGGTGTGTTATCTGTCTATCGTTGGTGTATTATTTGTGTATCGTTGGTGTGTTATTTGTGTATTGTTGGTGTGTTATCTGTCTATCGTTGGTGTGTTATTTGTGTGTTGTTAGTGTGTTATTTGTCCATCGTTGGTGTCTTATTTGTCTATCGTTGGTGTGTTATTTGCCTATCGTTGGTGTGTTATTTGTGTGTTGTTGGTGTGTTATTTGTCTATCGTCGATGTGTTATTTGTCTATCGTTGGTGTGTTATGTGTGTGTTGTCGTGTTATTTGTCTATCGTTGGTGTGTTATTTGTGTATTGTTGGTGTGTTATCTGTCTATCGTTGGTGTGTTATTTGTGTATTGTCGGTGTGTTATTTGTCTATCGTTGGTGTGTTATTTGTGTGTTGTTGGTGTGTTATTTGTCTATCGTTGGTGTGTTATCTGTCTATCGTTGGTGTGTTATTTGTGTATTTTTGGTGTGTTAACTGTCTATCGTTGGTGTGTTATTTGTGTATTGTCGGTGTGTTATCTGTCTATCGTTGGTGTGTTATTTGTGTGTTGTAGGTGTGTTATCTGTGTATTGTTGGTGCGTTATCTGTGTATCGTTGGTGTGTTATCTGTCTATCATTGGTATGTTATTTGTGTATTGTTGGTGTGTTATCTGTCTATCGTTGGTGTGTTATTTGTGTATTGTTGGTGTGTTATCTGTCTATCGTTGGTGTGTTATTTGTCTATCGTCGGTGTGTTATTTGTGTGTTGTTGGTGTGTTATCTGTCTATCGTTCGTGTGTTATTTGTCTATCGTTGGTGTGTTATTTGTCGATCGTTGGTGTGTTATTTGTCGATCGTTGGTGTGTTATTTGTCGATCGTTGGTATGTTATTTGTCTATCGTTGGTGTGTTATATGTCTATCGTCGGTGTGTTATTTGTCTATCGTCGGTGTGTTATATGTCTATCGTCGGTGTGTTATTTGTGTATCGTCGGTGTGTTATTTGCCTATCGTTGGTGTGTTATTTGTGTGTTGTAGGTGTGTTATTTGTCTATCGTCGGTGTGTTATTTGTCTATCGTTGGTGTGTTATGTATGTGTTGTCGGTGTGTTATTTGTCTATCGTTGATTTGTCTATCGTTGGTGTGTTATCGGTCTATCGTCGGTGTGTTATTTGTCGACCGTTGGTGTGTTATTTGTCGATCGTTGGTGTGTTATCTGTCTATCGTCGGTGTGTTATTTGTCTATCGTTGGTGTGTTATTTGTCTATCTTTGGTGTGTTATCTGTCTATCGTCGGTGTGTTATTTGTGTATCGTTGGTGTGTTATTTGTCTATCGTTGGTGTGTTATCTGTCTATCGTTGGTGTGTTATTTGTGTATCGTTGGTGTGTTATTTGTGTATTGTTGGTGTGTTATCTGTCTATCGTTGGTGTGTTATTTGTGTGTTGTTAGTGTGTTATTTGTCCATCGTTGGTGTCTTATTTGTCTATCGTTGGTGTGTTATTTGCCTATCGTTGGTGTGTTATTTGTGTGTTGTTGGTGTGTTATTTGTCTATCGTCGGTGTGTTATTTGTGTGTTGTTGGTGTGTTATCTGTCTATCGTTGGTGTGTTATTTGTCTATCGTTGGTGTGTTATTTGTCGATCGTTGGTGTGTTATTTGTCGATCGTTGGTGTGTTATTTGTATCGTTGGTATGTTATTTGTCTATCGTTGGTGTGTTATATGTCTATCGTCGGTGTGTTATTTGTCTATCGTTGGTGTGTTATATGTCTATCGTCGGTGTGTTATTTGCCTATCGTTGGTGTGTTATTTGTGTGTTGTTGGTGTGTTATTTGTCTATCGTTGGTGTGTTATTTGTGTATTGTCGGTGTGTTATTTGTCTATCGTTCGTGTGTTATTTGTGTGTTGTTGGTGTGTTATTTGTCTATCGTTGGTGTGTTATTTGTGTGTTGTTGGTGTGTTATCTGTCTATCGTTGGTGTGTTATTTGTGTATTGTCGGTGTGTTATTTGTCTATCGTTGGTGTGTTATTTGTGTATTGTTGGTGTCTTATCTGTCTATCGTTGGTGTGTTATTTGTGTGTTGTTAGTGTGTTATTTGTCCATCGTTGGTGTCTTATTTATGTGTTGTTGGTGTGTTATTTGTCTATCGTCGGTGTGTTATTTGTCTATCGTTGGTGTGTTATTTGTGTGTTGTTGGTGTGTTATCTGTCTATCGTTGGTGTGTTATTTGTGTATTGTCGGTGTGTTATTTGTCTATCGTTGGTGTGTTATTTGTGTGTTGTTGGTGTGTTATTTGTCTATCGTTGGTGTGTTATTTGTGTGTTGTTGGTGTGTTATTTGTCTGTCGTTGGTGTGTTATTTGTGTGTTGTTGGTGTGTTATTTGTCTATCGTTGGTGTCTTATTTGTCTATCGTTGGTGTGTTATTTGCCTATCGTTGGTGTGTTATTTGTGTGTTGTTGGTGTGTTATTTGTCTATCGTCGGTGTGTTATTTGTGTGTTGTTGGTGTGTTATCTGTCTATCGTTGGTGTGTTATTTGTCTATCGTTGGTGTGTTATTTGTCGATCGTTGGTGTGTTATTTGTCGATCGTTGGTGTGTTATTTGTATCGTTGGTATGTTATTTGTCTATCGTTGGTGTGTTATATGTCTATCGTCGGTGTGTTATTTGTCTATCGTTGGTGTGTTATATGTCTATCGTCGGTGTGTTATTTGCCTATCGTTGGTGTGTTATTTGTGTGTTGTTGGTGTGTTATTTGTCTATCGTTGGTGTGTTATGTGTGTGTTGTCGGTGTGTTATTTGTCTATCGTTGGTGTGTTATTTGTGTATTGTCGGTGTGTTATTTGTCTATCGTTGGTGTGTTATTTGTGTGTTGTTGGTGTGTTATTTGTCTATCGTTGGTGTGTTATTTGTGTGTTGTTGGTGTGTTATCTGTCTATCGTTGGTGTGTTATTTGTGTATTGTCGGTGTGTTATTTGTCTATCGTTGGTGTGTTATTTGTGTATTGTTGGTGTCTTATCTGTCTATCGTTGGTGTGTTATTTGTGTGTTGTTAGTGTGTTATTTGTCCATCGTTGGTGTCTTATTTGTGTGTTGTTGGTGTGTTATTTGTCTATCGTCGGTGTGTTATTTGTCTATCGTTGGTGTGTTATTTGTGTGTTGTTGGTGTGTTATCTGTCTATCGTTGGTGTGTTATTTGTGTATTGTCGGTGTGTTATTTGTCTATCGTTGGTGTGTTATTTGTGTGTTGTTGGTGTGTTATTTGTCTATCGTTGGTGTGTTATCTGTCTATCGTTGGTGTGTTATTTGTCTATCGTTGGTGTGTTATTTGTCGATCGTTGGTGTGTTATTTGTCTATCGTTGGTGTGTTATTTGTGTGTTGTTGGTGTGTTATTTGTCTATCGTTGGTGTGTTATTTGTGTGTTGTTGGTGTGTTATCTGTCTATCGTTGGTGTGTTATTTGTGTATTGTCGGTGTGTTATTTGTCTATCGTTGGTGTGTTATTTGTGTATTGTTGGTGTCTTATCTGTCTATCGTTGGTGTGTTATTTGTGTGTTGTTAGTGTGTTATTTGTCCATCGTTGGTGTCTTATTTGTGTGTTGTTGGTGTGTTATTTGTCTATCGTCGGTGTGTTATTTGTCTATCGTTGGTGTGTTATTTGTGTGTTGTTGGTGTGTTATCTGTCTATCGTTGGTGTGTTATTTGTGTATTGTCGGTGTGTTATTTGTCTATCGTTGGTGTGTTATTTGTGTGTTGTTGGTGTGTTATTTGTCTATCGTTGGTGTGTTATCTGTCTATCGTTGGTGTGTTATTTGTCTATCGTTGGTGTGTTATTTGTCGATCGTTGGTGTGTTATTTGTCTATCGTTGGTGTGTTATATGTCTATCGTCGGTGTGTTATTTGTCTATCGTCGGTGTGTTATATGTCTATCGTCGGTGTGTTATTTGTGTATCGTCGGTGTGTTATTTGCCTATCGTTGGTGTGTTATTTGTGTGTTGTAGGTGTGTTATTTGTCTATCGTCGGTGTGTTATTTGTCTATCGTTGGTGTGTTATGTGTGTGTTGTCGGTGTGTTATTTGTCTATCGTTGATTTGTCTATCGTTGGTGTGTTATCTGTCTATCGTCGGTGTGTTATTTGTCGATCGTTGGTGTGTTATTTGTCGATCGTTGGTGTGTTATTTGTCTATCGTTGGTGTGTTATCTGTCTATCGTCGGTGTGTTATTTGTCTATCGTTGGTGTGTTATTTGTCTATCTTTGGTGTGTTATCTGTCTATCGTCGGTGTGTTATTTGTGTATCGTTGGTGTGTTATTTGTCTATCGTTGGTGTGTTATCTGTCTATCGTTGGTGTGTTATTTGTGTATCGTTGGTGTGTTATTTGTGTATTGTTGGTGTGTTATCTGTCTATCGTTGGTGTGTTATTTGTGTGTTGTTAGTGTGTTATTTGTCCATCGTTGGTGTCTTATTTGTCTATCGTTGGTGTGTTATTTGCCTATCGTTGGTGTGTTATTTGTGTGTTGTTGGTGTGTTATTTGTCTATCGTCGGTGTGTTATTTGTGTGTTGTTGGTGTGTTATCTGTCTATCGTTGGTGTGTTATTTGTCTATCGTTGGTGTGTTATTTGTCGATCGTTGGTGTGTTATTTGGCGATCGTTGGTGTGTTATTTGTATCGTTGGTATGTTATTTGTCTATCGTTGGTGTGTTATATGTCTATCGTCGGTGTGTTATTTGTCTATCGTTGGTGTGTTATATGTCTATCGTCGGTGTGTTATTTGCCTATCGTTGGTGTGTTATTTGTGTGTTGTTGGTGTGTTATTTGTCTATCGTCGGTGTGTTATTTGTCTATCGTTGGTGTGTTATGTGTGTGTTGTCGGTGTGTTATTTGTCTATCGTTGGTGTGTTATCTGTCTATCGTCGGTGTGTTATTTGTGTATCGTTGGTGTGTTATTTGTCTATCGTTGGTGTGTAATCTGTCTATCGTCGGTGTGTTATTTGTCTATCGTTGGTGTGTTATTTGTCTATCGTTGGTGTGTTATTTGTCTATCGTTGGTGTGTTATCTGTCTATCGTCGGTGTGTTATTTGTGTATCGTTGGTGTGTTATTTGTCTATCGTTGGTGTGTTATCTGTCTATCGTTGGTGTGTTATTTGTGTATCGTTGGTGTGTTATTTGTCTATCGTTGGTGTGTTATTTGCCTATCGTTGGTGTGTTATTTGTGTGTTGTTGGTGTGTTATTTGTCTATCGTCGGTGTGTTATTTGTGTGTTGTTGGTGTGTTATTTGTCTATCGTTGGTGTGTTATTTGCCTATCGTTGGTGTGTTATTTGTGTGTTGTCGGTGTGTTATTTGTCTATCGTCGGTGTGTTATTTGTGTGTTGTTGGTGTCTTATTTGTCTATCGTTGGTGTGTTATTTGCCTATCGTTGGTGTGTTATTTGTGTGTTGTTGGTGTGTTATTTGTCTATCGTCGGTGTGTTATTTGTGTGTTGTTGGTGTCTTATTTGTCTATCGTTGGTGTGTTATTTGCCTATCGTTGGTGTGTTATTTGTGTGTTGTCGGTGTGTTATTTGTCTATCGTTGGTGTGTTATTTGTGTGTTGTTGGTGTGTTATTTGTCTATCGTCGGTGTGTTATTTGTCTATCGTTGGTGTGTTATGTGTGTGTTGTCGGTGTGTTATTTGTCTATCGTTGGTGTGTTATCTGTCTATCGTCGGTGTGTTATTTGTGTATCGTTGGTGTGTTATTTGTCTATCGTTGGTGTGTTATCTGTCTATCGTCGGTGTGTTATTTGTCTATCGTAGGTGTGTTATTTGTCTATCGTTGGTGTGTTATTTGTCTATCGTTGGTGTGTTATCTGTCTATCGTCGGTGTGTTATTTGTGTATCGTTGGTGTGTTATTTGTCTATCGTTGGTGTGTTATCTGTCTATCGTTGGTGTGTTATTTGTGTATCGTTGGTGTGTTATTTGTCTATCGTTGGTGTGTTATTTGCCTATCGTTGGTGTGTTATTTGTGTGTTGTTGGTGTGTTATTTGTCTATCGTTGGTGTGTTATTTGTCTATCGTTGGTGTGTTATTTGTCTATCGTTGGTGTGTTATTTGTCTATCGTTGGTGTGTTATTTGTGTATCGTTGGTGTGTTATTTGTCTATCGTTGGTGTGTTATTTGCCTATCGTTGGTGTGTTATTTGTGTGTTGTTGGTGTGTTATTTGTCTATCGTCGGTGTGTTATTTGTCTATCGTTGGTGTATTATTTGTCTATCGTTGGTGTGTTATTTGTCTATCGTTGGTGTGTTATTTGTGTGTTGTTGGTGTGTTATCTGTCTATCGTTGGTGTGTTATTTGTGTATTGTCGGTGTGTTATCTGTCTATCGTTGGTGTGTTATTTGTGTGTTGTTGGTGTGTTATTTGTCTATCGTTGGTGTGTTATCTGTCTATCGTTGGTGTGTTATTTGTGTATTTTTGGTGTGTTATCTGTCTATCGTTGGTGTGTTATTTGTCTATCGTTGGTGTGTTATCTGTCTATCGTCGGTGTGTTATTTCTGTATCGTTGGTGTGTTATCTGTCTATCGTCGGTGTGTTATTTGTCTATCGTTGGTGTGTTATTTGTCTATCGTTGGTGTGTTATTTGTCTATCGTTGGTGTGTTATCTGTCTATCGTCGGTGTGTTATTTGTGTATCGTTGGTGTGTTATTTGTCTATCGTTGGTGTGTTATCTGTCTATCGTTGGTGTGTTATTTGTGTATCGTTGGTGTTATTTGTCTATCGTTGGTGTGTTATTTGTGTATTGTCGGTGTGTTATTTGTCTATCGTTGGTGTGTTATTTGTGTGTTGTTGGTGTGTTATTTGTCTATCGTTGGTGTGTTATCTGTCTATCGTTGGTGTGTTATTTGTGTATTTTTGGTGTGTTATCTGTCTATCGTTGGTGTGTTATTTGTGTATCGTTGGTGTGTTATTTGTCGATCGTTGGTGTGTTATTTGTCTATCGTTGGTGTGTTATTTGTCGATCGTTGGTGTGTTATTTGTCGATCGTTGGTGTGTTATCTGTCTATCGTTGGTGTGTTATTTGTCGATCGTTGGTGTGTTATCTGTCTATCGTTGGTGTGTTATTTGTGTATTGTTGGTGTGTTATCTGTCTATCGTTGGTGTGTTATTTGTGTATTGTCGGTGTGTTATTTGTCTATCGTTGGTGTGTTATTTGTGTGTTGTTGGTGTGTTATTTGTCTATCGTTGGTGTGTTATCTGTCTATCGTTGGTGTGTTATTTGTGTATTTTTGGTGTGTTATCTGTCTATCGTTGGTGTGTTATTTGTGTATTGTCGGTGTGTTATCTGTCTATCATTGGTGTGTTATCTGTCTATCATTGGTGTGTTATTTGTGTATTGTTGGTGTGTTATCTGTCTATCGTTGGTGTGTTATCTGTCTATCGTTGGTGTGTTATTTGTGTGTTGTAGGTGTGTTATCTGTGTATCGTTGGTGTGTTATCTGTCTATCGTTGGTGTGTTATCTGTCTATCATTGATGTGTTATTTGTGTATTGTTTGTGTGTTATCTGTCTATCGTTGGTGTGTTATTTGTGTATTGTTGGTGTGTTATCTGTCTATCGTTGGTGTGTTATGTGTGTGTTGTCGGTGTGTTATTTGCCTATCGTTGGTGTGTTATTTGTGTGTTGTCGGTGTGTTATTTGCCTATCGTTGGTGTGTTATTTGTGTGTCGTTGGTGTGTTATTTGTCTATCGTTGGTGTGTTATTTGTCGATCGTTGGTGTGTTATTTGTCTATCGTTGGTGTGTTATTTGTCGATCGTTGGTGTGTTATCTGTCTATCGTCGGTGTGTTATTTGTGTATCGTTGGTGTGTTATTTGTCGATCGTTGGTGTGTTATTTGTCTATCGTTGGTGTGTTATTTGTCTATCGTTGGTGTGTTATTTGTCGATCGTTGGTGTGTTATTTGTCGATCGTTGGTGTGTTATTTGTCGATCGTTGGTGTGTTATCTGTCTATCGTCGGTGTGTTATTTGTGTATCGTCGGTGTGTTATTTGTCTATCGTCGGTGTGTTATCTGTCTATCGTCGGTGTGTTATCTGTCTATCGTCGGTGTATTATTTGTCGATCGTTGGTGTGTTATTTGTCTATCGTTGATGTGTTATCTGTCGATCGTTGGTGTGTTATTTGTGTATTTTTGGTGTGTTATCTGTCTATCGTTGGTGTGTTATTTGTGTATTGTCGGTGTGTTATCTGTCTATCATTGGTGTGTTATTTGTGTATTGTTGGTGTGTTATCTGTCTATCGTTGGTGTGTTATCTGTCTATCGTTGGTGTGTTATTTGTGTGTTGTAGGTGTGTTATCTGTGTATCGTTGGTGTGTTATCTGTCTATCGTTGGTGTGTTATCTGTCTATCATTGGTGTGTTATTTGTGTATTGTTTGTGTGTTATCTGTCTATCGTTGGTGTGTTATTTGTGTATTGTTGGTGTGTTATCTGTCTATCGTTGGTGTGTTATGTGTGTGTTGTCGGTGTGTTATTTGCCTATCGTTGGTGTGTTATTTGTGTGTTGTCGGTGTGTTATTTGTCTATCGTTGGTGTGTTATTTGTCTATCGTTGGTGTGTTATTTGTCGATCGTTGGTGTGTTATTTGTCTATCGTTGGTGTGTTATTTGTCGATCGTTGGTGTGTTATCTGTCTATCGTCGGTGTGTTATTTGTGTATCGTTGGTGTGTTATTTGTCGATCGTTGGTGTGTTATTTGTCTATCGTTGGTGTGTTATTTGTCTATCGTTGGTGTGTTATTTGTCGATCGTTGGTGTGTTATTTGTCGATCGTTGGTGTGTTATTTGTCGATCGTTGGTGTGTTATTTGTCGATCGTTGGTGTGTTATCTGTCTATCGTCGGTGTGTTATTTGTGTATCGTCGGTGTGTTATTTGTCTATCGTCGGTGTGTTATCTGTCTATCGTCGGTGTGTTATCTGTCTATCGTCGGTGTATTATTTGTCGATCGTTGGTGTGTTATTTGTCTATCGTTGATGTGTTATCTGTCGATCGTTGGTGTGTTATTTGTGTATTTTTGGTGTGTTATCTGTCTATCGTTGGTGTGTTATTTGTGTATTGTCGGTGTGTTATCTGTCTATCATTGGTGTGTTATCTGTCTATCATTGGTGTGTTATTTGTGTATTGTTGGTGTGTTATCTGTCTATCGTTGGTGTGTTATCTGTCTATCGTTGGTGTGTTATTTGTGTGTTGTAGGTGTGTTATCTGTGTATCGTTGGTGTGTTATCTGTCTATCGTTGGTGTGTTATCTGTCTATCATTGGTGTGTTATTTGTGTATTGTTTGTGTGTTATCTGTCTATCGTTGGTGTGTTATTTGTGTATTGTTGGTGTGTTATCTGTCTATCGTTGGTGTGTTATGTGTGTGTTGTCGGTGTGTTATTTGCCTATCGTTGGTGTGTTATTTGTGTGTTGTCGGTGTGTTATTTGTCTATCGTTGGTGTGTTATTTGTCTATCGTTGGTGTGTTATTTGTCGATCGTTGGTGTGTTATTTGTCTATCGTTGGTGTGTTATTTGTCGATCGTTGGTGTGTTATCTGTCTATCGTCGGTGTGTTATTTGTGTATCGTTGGTGTGTTATTTGTCGATCGTTGGTGTGTTATTTGTCTATCGTTGGTGTGTTATTTGTCTATCGTTGGTGTGTTATTTGTCGATCGTTGGTGTGTTATTTGTCGATCGTTGGTGTGTTATTTGTCGATCGTTGGTGTGTTATCTGTCTATCGTCGGTGTGTTATTTGTGTATCGTCGGTGTGTTATTTGTCTATCGTCGGTGTGTTATCTGTCTATCGTCGGTGTGTTATCTGTCTATCGTCGGTGTATTATTTGTCGATCGTTGGTGTGTTATTTGTCTATCGTTGATGTGTTATCTGTCGATCGTTGGTGTGTTATTTGTCTATCGTTGGTGTGTTATTTGTGTGTTGTTAGTGTGTTATTTGTCCATCGTTGGTGTCTTATTTGTCTATCGTTGGTGTGTTATTTGTCTATCGTCGGTGTGTTATGTGTGTGTTGTCGGTGTGTTATTTGTCTATCGTTGGTGTGTTATTTGTGTGTTGTTGGTGTGTTATTTGTCTATCGTTGGTGTGTTATCTGTCTATCGTTGGTTTGTTATTTGTGTATTTTTGGTGTGTTATCTGTCTATCGTTGGTGTGTTATCTGTGTATCGTTGGTGTGTTATCTGTCTATCGTTGGTGTGTTATCTGTCTATCGTTGGTGTGTTATTTGTGTGTTGTCGGTGTGTTATCTGTCTATCGTCGGTGTGTTATTTGTGTATCGTTGGTGTGTTATTTGTGTATCGTTGGTGTGTTATTTGTCGATCGTTGGTGTGTTATTTGTCGATCGTTGGTGTGTTATTTGTCTATCGTCGGTGTGTTATTTGTGTATCGTTGGTGTGTTATTTGTCGATCGTTGGTGTGTTATTTGTCTATCGTTGGTGTGTTATCTGTCTATCGTCGGTGTGTTATTTGTGTATCGTTGGTGTGTTATTTGTCTATCGTTGGTGTGTTATCTGTCTATCGTTGGTGTGTTATTTGTCGATCGTTGGTGTGTTATTTGTCTATCGTTGGTGTGTTATCTGTCTATCGTTGGTGTGTTATTTGTCTATCGTCAGTGTGTTATTTGTGTATCGTTGGTGTGTTATTTGTCGATCGTTGGTGTGTTATTTGTCTATCGTTGGTGTGTTATCTGTCTATCGTCGGTGTGTTATTTGTGTATCGTTGGTGTGTTATCTGTCTATCGTTGGTGTGTTATCTGTCTATCGTCGGTGTGTTATTTGTCTATCGTTGGTGTGTTATTTGTCGATCGTTGGTGTGTTATTTGTCTATCGTTGGTGTGTTATCTGTCTATCGTCGGTGTGTTATTTGTGTATCGTTGGTGTGTTATTTGTCTATCGTTGGTGTGTTATCTGTCTATCGTTGGTGTGTTATTTGTGTATCGTTGGTGTGTTATTTGTGTGTTATCTGTCTATCGTTGGTGTGTTATTTGTGTTTTGTAGGTGTGTTATCTGTCTATCGTTGGTGTGTTATTTGTGTATCGTTGTTGTGTTCTCGGTGTGTTATCTGTCTATCGTTCGTGTGTTATTTGTTTATCGTTGGTGTGTTATTTGTGTGTTGTTAGTGTGTTATTTGTCCATCGTTGGTGTCTTATTTGTCTATCGTTGGTGTGTTATTTGCCTATCGTTGGTGTGTTATTTGTGTATTGTCAGTGTGTTATCTGTCTATCGTTGGTGTGTTATTTGTCTAGCGTTGGTGTGTTATTTGTGTGTTGTCGGTGTGTTATTTGTGTATTGTCGGTGTGTTATCTGTCTATCGTTGGTGTGTTATCTGTCTATCGTTGGTGTGTTATTTGTGTGTTGTCGGTGTGTTATTTGTGTATTGTCGGTGTGTTATCTGTCTATCGTTGGTGTGTTATTTGTCTAGCGTTGGTGTGTTATCTGTCTATCGTTGGTGTGTTATTTGTGTATTGTCGGTGTGTTATTTGTGTATTGTCGGTGTGTTATCTGTCTATCATTGGTGTGTTATCTGTCTATCATTGGTGTGTTATTTGTGTATTGTTGGTGTGTTATCTGTCTATCGTTGGTGTGTTATCTGTCTATCGTTGGTGTGTTATTTGTGTGTTGTAGGTGTGTTATCTGTGTATCGTTGGTGTGTTATCTGTCTATCGTTGGTGTGTTATCTGTCTATCATTGGTGTGTTATTTGTGTATTGTTTGTGTGTTATCTGTCTATCGTTGGTGTGTTATTTGTGTATTGTTGGTGTGTTATCTGTCTATCGTTGGTGTGTTATGTGTGTGTTGTCGGTGTGTTATTTGCCTATCGTTGGTGTGTTATTTGTGTGTTGTCGGTGTGTTATTTGTCTATCGTTGGTGTGTTATTTGTCTATCGTTGGTGTGTTATTTGTCGATCGTTGGTGTGTTATTTGTCTATCGTTGGTGTGTTATTTGTCGATCGTTGGTGTGTTATCTGTCTATCGTCGGTGTGTTATTTGTGTATCGTTGGTGTGTTATTTGTCGATCGTTGGTGTGTTATTTGTCTATCGTTGGTGTGTTATTTGTCGATCGTTGGTGTGTTATTTGTCGATCGTTGGTGTGTTATTTGTCGATCGTTGGTGTGTTATTTGTCTATCGTCGGTGTGTTATTTGTGTATCGTTGGTGTGTTATTTGTGTATCGTTGGTGTGTTATTTGTGTATCGTTGGTGTGTTATTTGTCTATCGTTGGTGTGTTATTTGTGTATCGTTGGTGTGTTATTTGTCTATCGTTGGTGTGTTATTTGTGTATCGTTGGTGTGTTATTTGTGTATCGTTGGTGTGTTATTTGTGTATCGTTGGTGTGTTATTTGTGTATCGTTGGTGTGTTATTTGTGTATCGTTGGTGTGTTATTTGTGTATCGTTGGTGTGTTATTTGTCTATCGTTGGTGTGTTATTTGTGTATCGTTGGTGTGTTATTTGTGTATCGTTGGTGTGTTATTTGTGTATCGTTGGTGTGTTATTTGTGTATCGTCGGTGTGTTATTTGTGTATCGTTGGTGTGTTATTTGTGTATCGTTGGTGTGTTATTTGTGTATCGTTGGTGTGTTATCTGTCTATCGTCGGTGTGTTATTTGTGTATCGTTGGTGTGTTATCTGTCTATCGTTGGTGTGTTATCTGTCTATCGTCGGTGTGTTATTTGTCTATCGTTGGTGTGTTATTTGTCGATCGTTGGTGTGTTATTTGTCTATCGTTGGTGTGTTATCTGTCTATCGTCGGTGTGTTATTTGTGTATCGTTGGTGTGTTATTTGTCTATCGTTGGTGTGTTATCTGTCTATCGTTGGTGTGTTATTTGTGTATCGTTGGTGTGTTATTTGTGTGTTATCTGTCTATCGTTGGTGTGTTATTTGTGTGTTGTAGGTGTGTTATCTGTCTATCGTTGGTGTGTTATTTGTGTATCGTTGTTGTGTTCTCGTTGTGTTATCTGTCTATCGTTCGTGTGTTATTTGTTTATCGTTGGTGTGTTATTTGTGTGTTGTTAGTGTGTTATTTGTCCATCGTTGGTGTCTTATTTGTCTATCGTTGGTGTGTTATTTGCCTATCGTTGGTGTGTTATTTGTGTATTGTCAGTGTGTTATCTGTCTATCGTTGGTGTGTTATTTGTCTAGCGTTGGTGTGTTATTTGTGTGTTGTCGGTGTGTTATTTGTGTATTGTCAGTGTGTTATCTGTCTATCGTTGGTGTGTTATCTGTCTATCGTTGGTGTGTTATTTGTGTGTTGTCGGTGTGTTATTTGTGTATTGTCGGTGTGTTATCTGTCTATCGTTGGTGTGTTATTTGTCTAGCGTTGGTGTGTTATCTGTCTATCGTTGGTGTGTTATTTGTGTATTGTCGGTGTGTTATTTGTGTATTGTCGGTGTGTTATCTGTCAATCGTTGGTGTGTTATTTGTGTATTGTCGGTGTGTTATTTGTGTATTGTTGGTGTGTTATTTGTGTATTGTTGGTGTGTTATTTGTGTATTGTCGGTGTGTTATTTGTGTATTGTCGGTGTGTTATTTGTGTATTGTTGGTGTGTTATCTGTCTATCGTCGGTGTGTTACTTGTGTATTGTCGGTGTGTTATCTGTCAATCGTTGGTGTGTTATTTGTGTATTGTTGGTGTGTTATCTGTCAATCGTTGGTGTGTTACTTGTGTATTGTCGGTGTGTTATCTGTCAATCGTTGGTGTGTTATTTGTGTATTGTCGGTGTGTTATTTGTGTATTGTCGGTGTGTTATTTGTGTATTGTCGGTGTGTTATTTGTGTATTGTCGGTGTGTTATTTGTGTATTGTCGGTGTGTTATTTGTGTATCGTTGGTGTGTTTTGTGTGTCGTTGGTGTGTTATTTGTGTATCGTTGGTGTGTTATTTGTGTATTGTTAGTGTATTATCTGTCTATCGTTGATGTGTTATTTGTGTGTCGTTGGTGTGTTATTTGTGTATCGTTGGTGTGTTATTTGTCGATCGTTGGTGTGTTATTTGTCGATCGTTGGTGTGTTACTTGTGTATCGTTGGTGTGTTTTGTGTGTCGTTGGTGTGTTACTTGTGTATCGTTGGTGTGTTTTGTGTGTCGTTGGTGTGTTATTTGTCGATCGTTGGTGTGTTATTTGTCGATCGTTGGTGTGTTACTTGTGTATCGTTGGTGTGTTATCTGTCTGTCGTTGGTGTGTTACTTGTGTATCGTTGGTGTGTTTTGTGTGTCGTTGGTGTGTTATTTGTGTATCGTTGGTGTGTTATTTGTGTATTGTTAGTGTATTATCTGTCTATCGTTGATGTGTTATTTGTGTGTCGTTGGTGTGTTATTTGTGTATCGTTGGTGTGTTATTTGTCGATCGTTGGTGTGTTATTTGTCGATCGTTGGTGTGTTATTTGTGTGTTGTCGGTGTGTTATTTGTGTATTGTCGGTGTGTTATCTGTCTATCGTTGGTGTGTTATCTGTCTATCGTTGGTGTGTTATTTGTCGATCGTTGGTGTGTTATTTGTCGATCGTTGGTGTGTTATTTGTGTGTTGTCGGTGTGTTATTTGTGTATTGTCGGTGTGTTATCTGTCTATCGCCGGTGTGTTATTTGTGTATCGTTGGTGTGTTATTTGTCGATCGTTGGTGTGTTATTTGTCTATCGTTGGTGTGTTATTTGTCGATCGTTGGTGTGTTATTTGTCGATCGTTGGTGTGTTATTTGTCTATCGTCGGTGTGTTATCTGTCTATCGTTGGTGTGTTATTTGTCTATTGTTGGTGTGTTATCTGTCTATCGTTGGTGTGTTATTTGTGTATTGTCGGTGTGTTATTTGTCTATCGTTGGTGTGTTATTTGTGTGTTGTTGGTGTGTTATTTGTCTATCGTTGGTGTGTTATTTGTGTGTTGTTGGTGTGTTATTTGTCTATCGTTGGTGTGTTATCTGTCTATCGTTGGTGTGTTATTTGTGTATTTTTGGTGTGTTATCTGTCTATCGTTGGTGTGTTATTTGTGTATTGTCGGTGTGTTATCTGTCTATCGTTGGTGTGTTATTTGTGTGTTGTAGGTGTGTTATCTGTGTATTGTTGGTGCGTTATCTGTGTATCGTTGGTGTGTTATTTGTGTATTGTCGGTGTGTTATTTGTGTATTGTTGGTGTGTTATTTGTCTATCGTTGGTGTGTTATCTGTCTATCATTGGTGTGTTACTTGTGTATTGTCGGTGTGTTATCTGTCTATCGTTGGTGTGTTATTTGTGTATCGTTGGTGTGTTATCTGTCTATCGTTGGTGTGTTATCTGTCTATCATTGGTGTGTTACTTGTGTATTGTCGGTGTGTTATCTGTCAATCGTTGGTGTGTTATTTGTGTATTGTCGGTGTGTTATTTGTGTATTGTTGGTGTGTTATTTGTGTATTGTCGGTGTGTTATTTGTGTATTGTCGGTGTGTTATTTGTGTATTGTTGGTGTGTTATTTGTGTATTGTCGGTGTGTTATTTGTGTATTGTTGGTGTGTTATCTGTCTATCGTCGGTGTGTTATCTGTCTATCGTTGGTGTGTTACTTGTGTATCGTTGGTGTGTTTTGTGTATCGTTGGTGTGTTATTTGTGTATTGTTAGTGTATTATCTGTCTATCGTTGGTGTGTTATTTGTGTGTTGTTGGTGTGTTATCTGTCTATCGTTGGTGTGTTATTTGTCGATCGTTGGTGTGTTATTTGTCGATCGTTGGTGTGTTATTTGTGTGTTGTCGGTGTGTTATTTGTGTATTGTCGGTGTGTTATCTGTCTATCGTTGGTGTGTTATCTGTCTATCGTTGGTGTGTTATTTGTCGATCGTTGGTGTGTTATTTGTCGATCGTTGGTGTGTTATTTGTGTGTTGTCGGTGTGTTATTTGTGTATTGTTGGTGTGTTATCTGTCTATCGTTGGTGTGTTTTATTTGTGTATTGTCGGTGTGTTATCTGTCTGTCGTTGGTGTGTTATTTGTCTAGCGTTGGTGTGTTTTATTTGTGTATTGTCGGTGTGTTATCTGTCTATCGTTGGTGTGTTTTATTTGTGTATTGTCGGTGTGTTATCTGTCTATCGTTGGTGTGTTATCTGTCTATCGTTGGTGTGTTTTATTTGTGTATTGTCGGTGTGTTATCTGTCTATCGTTGGTGTGTTATTTGTGTATTGTCGGTGTGTTATTTGTGTATTGTCGGTGTGTTATCTGTCAATCGTTGGTGTGTTATTTGTGTATTGTCGGTGTGTTATTTGTGTATTGTTGGTGTGTTATTTGTGTATTGTCGGTGTGTTATTTGTGTATTGTCGGTGTGTTATTTGTGTATTGTCGGTGTGTTATTTGTGTATTGTCGGTGTGTTATTTGTGTATTGTCGGTGTGTTATTTGTGTATTGTTGGTGTGTTATCTGTCTATCGTTGGTGTGTTACTTGTGTATTGTTGGTGTGTTATTTGTCTATCGTTGGTGTGTTATTTGTGTGTTATCTGTCTATCGTTGGTGTGTTATTTGTGTGTTGTAGGTGTGTTATCTGTCTATCGTTGGTGTGTTATTTGTGTATCGTTGGTGTGTTCTCGGTGTGTTATCTGTCTATCGTTGGTGTGTTATTTGTGTATCGTTGGTGTGTTCTCTGTGTGTTGTTGGTGTGTTATCTGTCTATCGTTGGTGTGTTATTTGTGTATCGTTGGTGTGTCCTTGGTGTGTTATTTCCGTGCCGTGGCAGCGAGCAGCAGCAGCTGTCTGTGTGTTTGTTCAGTGTCTCGGTGTGTTTGTTCAGAGATAGACGAGGCTGCTGATGACACTTTAACAATGAGTACATTAGTGTTTCATCAAACATGCAGCAGCTGCTCCATCAGCCAATGACACCTGAACGCACCTCCACCAGCAGTAATATTTATATTATTATTAATAAAGAGCTCTTCTCGTCTCTGCAGCTCGTCTCTCATCGACACTCTGAACATCTTATTAAGTTATTACATATGTGAGATAAAACACACCTCGTGATTTATTATAATAATACAATTATTATTAAAATAAAAATGTGTTATTTATTATTAACTATTGTTTTTTATAGATAAGATGGACACTACTTCCATGTCTGTGTTCAGAATGTGGTTAGCCTAGCTTAACATGAATACAGCTCAATGTCCCGGAACACATGGAGTCTGATGTTTGATTGAGATTCATGTCTCCGATTGTCCAATCGCTGAAATCAATGTATGTGGAAAATAGATGTGCTGTTAAAATTGGAGATAAACAAACTGAATTCTTCACCCAGAACAGAGGTGTTGGTCAGGGTTGACTTTATTCAATGTGTCTATCAATGAAGTGTTGGATCAATGTGCTGCTCCTGGGCTCTCCCTCCTAGAGAGAGAGGTGAAGTGTGTGACCTGGTTCTACTGTCTCCTACTGAACCAGGATGACAGAGTAGTTCAGTTCAGTCACAGCTGGGCCCTGGCAGCAAACATGAAGGAAAATAATGTCAGGATTTTACAGAAACACCCCACATGTGAGGAGAACAAAGACCAGTTTATCATAAATACTAACATGATTGAACATAGTGTCAGTTACATACCTTGGTATAACCATCAGGGAGTTTCAACTTGACAGTGAATGCACCAAAAGAAAAGCTCGGCAAGAGCTCGAAATGCAATTAAGAGAACATTTCATAATTTTATAATCCCAATTCAAATCTGTCTTAAAACCTTTAACAGTGTGATCCAGCCCACTGCGCTGTATGGTAGTGAAGTATGAGTCCACTCAGTCATCAGTTCTACCCGCTGGACAAACACCCAACAGAGTCTCTACACGCACAGTTCTGCAGATACACTTTACACAGAAACACAGCAACAGATGCATGTAGAGCAGAACGAGAGAGAGAGAGATTTTTTAGAAATCTTTATTTTCTTAAAACATGAAAAAAAACATTGCCAAGGCAATAAATTCGACCCAAATCAACAAAACAAAACAAAAAACAATCAAAACAGATTATTTTCATCATATTTTCAAGGAGCACTGAATATTAGTCCATGTTGTTCATGTTATTGTTCATGTTCAGACTCTTTAGACTCTGTTTCACTGAATGATGAGGTAGGGACATGCACTTATTACTTCTGGTGACTAGGTGTTCTCTCGAAAACCGATGTTGAATACACTTATTGTAAGTCGCTTTCGATAAAAGCGTCTGCTAAATGACTGTAATGTAATGTAATGTAATGATGGTCCTGAGACCCCATTCAGCTCTGGAATAAATCCTTGATCTGGAAATAGATCTGTAGAATCAGGAGCTTCCTCTCCTCCGTCGTCCTCCTTCAGCATCTCGACCTCGTCCTCCGTCAGTCTCTCCGCCAACCTGCTCAGGATCCTCCTGCTCTGCCAGATGGAATTCAGCCCGAGTAGAGAATCCACTGCAGGTGCGTCTCTCAGTCCAGGAACATCTACCTCCACCAGTGTCCTCAGGGTGGTGGTCCCAGAGGAGCACAGCATGCTGCTCAGACCTGGAGTCGTGCCATCCTGGATGTCCATCTTGGCTCCGTTCACCAGCGGTTCTTGAAGCAGCCAGTGTGAGCACGTGGGCTCCGGTCTCTTATTCTCCATTAGCTCCATCTTTGTTCAGCTCTTTCTTTAATATCTGAACTATTCTTTTCAGTCTGAAGCCTTCTTGTTCTGTGAGACCTCCTCTGTCCTTACTCCTCATGTGTGCTCTGACAGAGTTTAAGAGCTTCTCTTTGTCAGAGATGTAGTCCTCCACTTTAGCTCCTCTTACATTTTTACTCTTCATCAGATAATCCTGTATCTCCTCCACACTGTAGCCTTCAGAGCTCTTACAGCTGCCAGCCCTGCACTCAGAGAGCTCACTGTCAGCAGCAGCGTCCTCCTCCTGACTGGACTCAGAGTCCTTCTCCAGACTGGGCTCACACTCAGCTGTTCCTATACTTCTTGTCGTTGCCACTTTTTTGGCCTGTGAGCTTCCACTATTTCCTCTCTGTTTCCTCTTCAGCTGAGGGGCTTTGAGTTGCTCCTCGTCTTCCTCCATGTCTACCTCCCTACCTGACTCCACCTGTCCTCCAGTTCTCTCCCTCACCTTCTGGACATCACTTGTCTCCTCTTCCCTCACTTCCTGGGACCCACTTGTCCCCTCTTCCCTCACCTCCTGGGCCCCACCCGTCTCCTCCACCCTCGCCTCCTGTGCTCCACTTGTCTCCTCCACCCTCGCCTCCTGTGCTCCACTTGTTCCCTCCTGTCCGTCCTGCTTGTCCCCTCTGCCTTCCTCAGTACCTTTCTGGTTCTGGTCTTCATGAGAACTGTTTCCCCAGGACAAGCTCTGCTCTGATGTCCTTCTTTCCCACAGCTGTAACATTTAAAATCATCAGTCTTTGCAAGAACTACATAATCAAAGTCCTCTACAGTGATTTTAAACACGAGGTTTACCTCCCTGCTCCTGTTGTTGGGGATCATGAGGACATGTCTCCTGTGAGACACCACTTGCTTTAACAGCGGAGATTTAAAACCAGAAGACACTTTCCTAACCGGAGACACTACTTTCCCATGTTTGGACAGCTCTCTGATTATGGCATCGTTGCTAAGGAGGAACGTTAGACACAGTAACTTTTATTGCCGGTGAGCTGAGAGGGTAAACGGGCAGGAAGTGTTCACCCACCTCGATCCCGTTCTCCAACACCACTTCCGCAGCTTCTAACCCAGTGGCGAGCCGTGCATTTTATACCTGGGCCTTCAATGCTGTGCTGCAGCTGAAATACCACCTTATAACCACATTATGGCGCCACAGCTATTATTCATTTTTAATGCTTTAACTATGTACATCTTCTTATTAAACCGTTCGCGAGTCGTTTGAATAATGCTAGAGCATTTAGAAAATGCAAAAGCCTAAATTCAGGAAAATATAATGTTCTCAGCTGGTCTGGCTGTGGGATCCACAGTCATTCCTTAATGACAAGCTGTCACCCAAAGAGATTATCACAGGATTTTACTTTCACAACTTGAGAGTTGAACGTACTGCTCTGCAATGTCTTTCCTCGGCTCAGGTTCCTCTCTCATGGTGCATCTCACTCAGTCAGAATGCATTTTGATTGGCTGAGCTGCATCACGTGATGTGATTCACTACCCATCAGCCTCTGCTGGCTGTTAAATTTCGTTTCACGATAGTCACCTGCTCGCCCACTGACCAATCACAGCACACTCTGTACCTCGCGGCAAAGCTACACATGGACACTGGCGGCATGTAATGCTGACGTCATTATAGGCCGGCGCGCAGGCTCTGACACGTCAAAGAATGCGCCCAACATGTCAAACTAAAGATCTGATTGGTTGAACACTATGACAATCAACAATATCGTCCCCATTCACTTAAACTGCACATGGATTCACTTGTGAGTCTGCAGGCCTCGGGCCTCTGTTCTTACCTAGAGACACAGAGGTGAGATCTGATTGGATAAAAGCTCTACTTAAAACAAGCTGCACTGGAAGCAGAGCAACTGAGGAAGAGAGGAGCTGTGCAATGAGAACATAAGATGATGGGGAAAATATTATTATAAATTATAATACATGTAGTGTATTTAAGAACAATTATTAAATTATAAAATAGATATAACTTTGTGATTCTGTTTAGGCCAGCAGAGAAGGCCTTGCAGGCCCTGACGGCCCACCACTGATATAAACTATCTAAAAATATGACCACAGCGTTGTTCATCCGCGCTGCGGACTTCACGCAGCTGTGGCCGACAAGCTCCCCCACTGCCAGGCTGATTCCTCCACTGAACACCCGAACAGCGGCGGGATCTTCACCCCGTGCTTCCTGGTCAAATCCGTCAGGCTCATGGTGGCGTTTAGCAGCCGACAGCTCGCGCTGATCAGCTGCAAACCCCCACAAACAAAGACCCTAAAACCCCCTAACTGTGCACACAAACCCCGTGAACCCTGCACACTACACTACACTATCATACCCAACATTGCCCTGTGAAGAAAAATGTCGAAAAATCGCTAGTATCGCTCTCAAAACCACGCTCCTTCAGCTCCGTACTCCTTCCACTCAGAGAGAGAGAGAGACAGAGACAGAGAGACAGATAAACAGACAGAGAGAGAGAGACAGACAGAGAGATAGAGGGAGAGAGAGACAGACAGACAGGGAGGGAGGGAGGGGGACAGAGAGAGGGAGACAGAGAGAGGGAGACAGGGAGGGAGGGACACAGAGAGAGGGAGAGAGATAGAGGGAGACAGAGAGACAGGGAGGGAGATAGAGAGAGAGGGAGGGAGAGGAGGATCTAGGAGAGAGGATGTAGGAGGTGCATCACTCGGAGGTTCGGCAGCACTCTGGTCGGTTCTTTCGTCGGAAGCTTCAGGTCAGTAAAACGTCTCATGAGAGGAACCGCGTCGTGATTCTGATGTTCGAGTCTTTGTGTTTGAGAAGATGTGAAGAAGAGAGAGACGCTGCGCAGCGGGTTGAGGTGTGGAGGCTGGTGCACGAGTGCGTGCGCGCGCGCGTGTGTGTGTGTGCGTGTAGATATACACGCGCGTCTACAGACGGTCATCAGGCTGCAGGTCTCAGGCTCCACCTGATGGATGCGTTCATGAAACATGCGGAAACGGACCGCGTGCTGGGGATCAGATCTCCTCTCTCCTCTTCTCTTTTCTCCCTCCTCTACTTTCCTCTCCTCCTCCCCTGTCCTCTTTCCTCTCTTTCCCTCTCCTCTGCTTCTTTCCTCCTCCTCTGCTTTCCTTTCCTTCTCCTCTCTACGGTGTTGTCATTCAGGTGAAGGTAGATCTCCTCTCTCACCTCCATGTCTCGCCTATATATGTGCGAATGATGAGACAGAGAGAAGGAGGAAGAGGAGGATAAGGAGGAAGAGGTGAAGGAAGAGTAGGAGGCTGGTAATTCAGTTCCTGCTCCTAAATGAGGAGGTCTGTGGAGCAGCAGCTTGTGGAGGTGATGGACGGTGGAGTCTGAATTATTTATAGCTGCCAGCTCATTGATTATTTCTGAGAGAACCTCGAGCTGTGTTTGTGTGTGTGTATGTGTGTATGTATGTATGTATGTGTGTGTGTGTGTGTGTGTGTATGCATGTGTGTGTGTGTGTGTATGCATGTGTGTGTGTGTGTGTGTATGTATGTATGTATGCATGTGTATGTGTGTATGTATGTATGCATGTGTGTGTGTGTGTGTGTATGCATGTGTGTGTGTGTGTGTATGTATGTATGTGTGTGTGTGTGTGTGTGTATGTATGTATGCATGCGTGTGTGTATGCATGTGTGTGTGTGTGAGATACAATCAGCCAATCACAGAGAGACTGAACTACATTTAAATGAAAATCTCTTTAAAATGATGATGAACATTTCTTCTTCCTGTTGACAGTTGGACTCACGTGTCCGACGTGTGACATCTACAAAACGTAGATGTCGTAGGTTGAGTTGCATTGTGGGTAACGTAGGCACCAGGTTTTAAAAAGGAAGAATGGAATTTAAAGAAAAGACGATATATCTTATTCTGCTGCGTCATTTCTAAAAACTGTCCACTCGTCTGACGATGTTGTCGTGAATGAGGCCACGCCCACAATGATTACATCACTACACATGTGGTGGTAAATGCTCAGCTTAAGCCTGGAGTTCAGTCAAAGTTTCTCTGTTTTGTTGTCACATGACTGTTGGTGTCAGATGAATCAATCATGACTTCATAGTTTCACTGAGGAGCTCACAACTTAACGTTTTTACACAATCTGGTTAAAGTAAACGCTTTATTTTTGGCGATATTTTCAGTGATAGTCTTTGTGTCTGTTGGTGTTTCTGTGCACACACAAACACTTCCTGTTTGTGAAGCTGAGAGACTCTAACTTGTTGCTCACAGAGGGTCAGCCTTTAGAGTCGTAGAGCAGGAGTTACGTTAGCGGTGTAACTGAGACGTCCTGCTGCTGGTAGCATCGCTGTCATATAAACCTGCTCTTTGCGTTACTAATGTTTGGACTTCAGGCTCACTGAGAACAATGAGTTCCATCATCAGTCTGCATCTTTTCTCTGTATAGCATCTCTGACTCTAAACATGTTCACTGTCTGTACAGAGAACGTTGAGAGGAAACCTGAGATGCTAATAGAAAGTAGACGAGGAGACCTTTTGCATCTAGTTTTTGGATGTTATTTCTCTGTTTACAATCACAAGGCGCCACTCGACCTTCTTAATGTCTCCTCATACAACAGTTTGCACGATATCTTATGGAAAGTTTTCGTGCGTTTTATCCCACAAAAGTCCAGCAACACGTGTCTTTCTGCTCGTTGCATGAAATACAGTCTTTTCAAAATTCACAGGACCCAACAAAACTACTTAGTTAGTTTGAGACAACTAAACTACTTAGTTAGTTTGAGACAACTAAACTACTTAGTTAGGTTGAGACAACACAACTACTTAGTTAGGTTTAGACAACACAACTACTTAGTTAGTTTGAGACAACTAAACTACTCAGTTAGGTTTAGACAACAAAACTACTTAGTTATGTTGAGACAACTAAACTACTTGGTTCGTTTTAGGCAACTAAACTACTTAGTTAGGTTTAGACAACTAAACTACTTAGTTAGTTTTAGACAACAACACTACTCAGTTAGGTTGAGACAACTAAACTACTTAGTTAGGTTTAGACAACTAAACTACTTGGTTAGGTTGAGACAACTAAACTACTTAGTTAGGTTTAGACAACTAAACTACTTGGTTAGGTTGAGACAACAAAACTACTTAGTTAGGTTGAGACAACTATTCCCCCGCTGTCCTGTTTCTTTTTGCGGTGTTAATACTTCCTGCTTTATGATTTCATGTGAATTTATTATCTAGGATATCTATGAGAACACTGGATAAGAACAACCTGAGTCATTAAATGATAAACCCCGCCCTCTCAGCCACGCCCTCTCTCCTGATTGGCTGTTCTCTGGGAGCTGATGTCATTCCTCTGATCAGACCTGATGGTTCATTGTTATGTCTCTCTCACCTGTTCTCTTCTGTGTCCCATTAGAAGTCTCATTATAAAACACTTTGACATTTATTGCTTTTTAATGACCACTCAGACGTTTAATCGACTTTTTTGCTAGCTGAAGGTCAGTATTATGGGATGGATGACTCTGACCTCGTCACTTCCTGCTACATTTAAACACAACAGTACTAATGACTCTCTTTAACTGTCACAGCTTTTAAATACATATTAGTTATAATAGTGCAGTAGTGTTTAATGGAAGTTATGAGTTCAGTGTTTTGAATTCATAATATTTCCATCTATTCACCCTGTTGTTCATTAAGATCTGTTTCAGCCAATGACAGACGGGCTTACTAACCTGCTCACCTTTCTGTAGATCTCAGGTCTGAATGATTCATTAACACACAAGAACGTTTACATCTGATGAAAATATGACAGTATGTGCTCAACTGTCTTTAAATATGACTGTTGTGAGCTAAACACCTGATAAATATTTATACAATATAAACAGAGTACAAGTTCAGCTCCAGCAGTACATGAAGTATTGGTAATATTAGTAGTATTAGTAGTAGTAGTAGTATTAGTAGTAGTATTAGTAGTGGTAGTAGTAGTAGTATTAGTAGTAGTAGTAGTAGTGGTAGTAGTATTAGTATTAGCATTAGTAGTATTAGTAGTACTGCAGCAGTGAAGTCATCCTGCGTATCGCCGGCTTCTTTATAGTATAGCAGGTAAAGAGTGCCACTGTTGCCGCAGTAACAACCATTTGGCACCTGTTGCCGTGGATCAGCACGATAGTCCTGAAGAGGAGACGCAGGGAAGGAGACCATGTGGAGGAGACGCAGGGAAGGAAACGCAGGGAAGGAGACGATGAGGAGGAGATGCAGGGAAGGAGACAATTTGGAGGAGACGCAGGGAAGGAGACGATGAGGAGGAGACGCAGGGAAGGAGACGATTTGGAGGAGACGCAGGGAAAGAGACGCAGGGAAGGAGACGATGAGGAGGAGACGCAGGGAAGGAGACAATTTGGAGGAGACGCAGGGAAGGAGACGATGAGGAGGAGATGCAGGGAAGGAGACGCAGGGAAGGAGACGCAGTACCTTCTGTTGTTATGGTGAAATATTATAGATGTATTTCACTTAAACGTCAGTAGGATTCATCTTCTGGGGACCGTGAATGTGTGTTTATTGAACAGTGGGCCGATCCATCAGATATAATACAGAGAAGATGATCATCATCAGTAACTACAGACCATGAATACACAGCGAAGCATCATAACCGTGTTTGTTTCTCTGCTCTCTGAGTAGTTCTGTTCTCAGTATTTTCATTTCTCTCTCCGTCTCTCAGCTACATTCAGTCTCTGAGCGGTTGGCAGGCGTAGCAGAGCTCCCGCCCACACAGCACCGCTGCCCACCTTCCCAGCATGCCGCTGGCCTCTTACCACAGCCCTCTTCACCCTGACGGAGCTCTCTGTGAGAGGAGAAACACAGCGTTTATATTCACTGTTAGTCTGAACAGTCTCCACCACACTAACACTACTGACCGCTGTGGAATAATGTGATTTATTGATCATCTTTTCTGTGCATTTAAGGATAAACACTTTGCTTCAGACATTCATGGTCCCCACAGGATGAATCACAAATATTTACGTTATCAACTTATCGTACGATATATATTGACTTCATTTCAATCATTTTTTATCTGTTCATTGTATCAAATATAAACATGACCAATAAAAGTATTCATCATAACAGGCCTCGTCACAGCAACTATAATAACTTATCATTTTAAATTCTAAATAGCCGTTTTTCCGTTACATTATTGTGTCTCTGTAACTCTATATTAGAACTCTGACAGCAGCCATGTTGTTGATGCATTAAGTCACTGTATCACTCCGCAATGCTACGCTACGCTACCCACAGCGACGGGATACACGAGCAACGTTAAGTAGTTCCTCAAATCATCATTCTGATACTTGATATGTTAAGTTTAACATTTCAACCAGAGGTTTCTCAGTCTGACGTGTTGTGACCTCGATGCTGCTGCAGAACCTGGACATGACTAAAGTCCCTCTAACCCACATCTGACCCACTCAGGCTAGAGACAAACCACCCAGCTCTGCATTATGCAGCACCAGTTTCTCTGAGGACTTAATGTCCGCTACGAACAAGCTGGACAGCCTGTGATCACTAATTCAGTGTCTCGTCCTGCTTCTCCTCCAGTCGATGGACGTGGTTATCCAACGAGCTGTACGTCGTACAAACATTATGTTCAACAGAAAACTGAGACTCTAAATATGTTAAAAATACAAGATTCTCACTGGTGGAAACTGGTAGAAGATGTTGTAGATGTTTTGTGTCCTCAAGTGGTTTAACTTCCACAGAGTTCTGTGTTTGTTCTCACTGCAGTGCTTTTACTTGTTCTGGATTTAGTTCTTCTGCTGGTTGTGTGATTTTAGACTCTGTTGTTTTCTCAGAATCCCTGATGATCACATGTGAAGGTTCGGGCTGTTCTCATGCAGTGTTCATAGCCGTCCCAACGGAGATGAATGCACTGTAATTCGTCTACATCCTACAAAATCTAATCCTATGTAATCCTCATTATCGAGAAGTATAAAGAATGCAAATACCCACAAAAAGTGGGTGTGGATGGAGGTGGATTGGTGCAACAAAAACTGATCTTTCATTTAGGAGTCCACATTGAAATAATTTACATATTGACAGATATATAAACATCTTAAAAGGCTTTTGAGGGCAATGTGATGCTCATTTGTCAGTCTTTGGACCGAGGGGTGAGTCTTTGGACCGAGGAGTGAGTCTTTGGACCGAGGAGTGAGTCTTTGGACCGAGGGGTGAGTCTTTAGTCCGAGGGGTGAGTCTTTGGTCTGAGGAGTGAGTCTTTGGACCGAGGAGTGAGTCTTTGGTCCGAGGAGTGAGTCTTTGGACCGAGGAGTGAGTCTTTGGTCCGAGGAGTGAGTCTTTGGACCGAGGAGTGAGTCTTTGGTCCGAGGAGTGAGTTTTTGGACCGAGGAGTGAGTCTTTGGTCCGAGGGGTGAGTCTTTGGTCCGAGGAGTGAGTCTTTGGTCCGAGGAGTGAGTCTTTGGACCGAGGAGTGAGTCTTTGGTCCGAGGAGTGAGTCTTTGGACCGAGGGGTGAGTCTTTGGTCCGAGGGGTGAGTCTTTGGTCCGAGGAGTGAGTCTTTAGTCCGAGGGGTGAGTCTTTAGTCCGTCTTCAGTTAGTCTTCAGTTTTGTACAGACAAGCGTTTTCATGTCTTTGAACTAAATGAACTGGACTACAGACCCCGAACGCACAAAATAACTCCTCTCACTCCACAAATGTTTGAAACTTGTGAAGTCGTGCTCCGGTGGCTAAAAAAATGAAGCTTCTTGTTTCATATTAGACTCAAAGTTCATGTTGATCGTTTCAGCCTGAAGTAGATTTGAGAGTCTTTGACAGAAGAAGAGAGAAGGAAGCTCACTTCTTCTTCCTGATGACCCATTTCACTTCCTTTACTTCTCTCCTTTCTTTCACTCTCTTTGTCTCCTTATCTCTTTTGTGTCCTCAGTCCATCCCTTCCTTCCTCTGCTTCTCTCACACTCTTGTCACTTCCTCTCATCTCCTCACCTCTTCTCTCTGTTCTGTTGCTTCACATTCTTCCACATCAACTCCTTCTTGTTTCCTCCACCACTTTCTATTTGTTCTCTTCCTCTCCTATATAATCCCTGCTTCTATCTCTTTACATTTAGCTCTAGATATTTTTTCCTCTTCTCTCTCTATCGTTGTTTCCTACCTCCCCCTTTTTCCGCTCTCCTCTGTCCTCGTTTCTCTCTTTACATCCCCCCTCCCCTCGCCTCCTTTCCTTCTCTCTTGCTCTTTCTCCTCCTTCAGCCACCCAACCACAAGACAAATGGACAAACGCCTCGTTGGTGATATGTAGCCTGTTTCCTCCCCCCTCTCCATCTTCCATCCTCTGCCGCCTGAGGGAGGAGGGGGTGAGGTATGCAGCTCCGTCTATAAGGATGGAGGAGGGAGGAGGGGGTGAGGTCTATAAGGAGGATGTGAGATGGTTTCCATGCATTAGTGATGTTCAGTGACAACAGATTCTGTTCTGTCCCAGATAACAAATCTCTCCTTCATGAAATAACTAGTTTACTACGACTGTATTTAAGTACTTTATACTACATGTACTAGAATAGACGGAGCAAATACATCTTTGACATTCCTGGTTACGGTTTTTGTTGTTGTTTTTTTCTGCTGATACTAGTTATTGATCATTAATGATGCATATGAACAGTTACAGATACATTGTTGATTGATTATAGCAGCTGGTCTACAGGGTCCAGAATATTAGTTTTTTTGCCATCGTCCTAAAAATGATTTCAACTCTCTGAAGTCAGTCTGTTCTCCTCCATCTGAAGAAGAAGAGCTCCATCGACCAGACCAGGAAGTAGCTTCACAACACAGCAGCTGATTGGCTGCTAGAGGTCTCTGCTTCACTCCAGAACTCATAAATAGTTTATATCAGTGGTGGGCCTTCAGGGCCTGCAAGGCCTTCTCTGCTGGCCTGAACAGAATCACAAAGTTATATCTATTTTATAATTGAATAATTGTTCTTAAATACACTACATGTATTATAATTTATAAACATATTTTTCCCATTATCTTATGTTCTCATTGCACAGCTACTGTCTTCCTCAGTTGCTCTGCTTCCAGTGCAGCTTGTTTTAAGTAGAGCTTTTATCCAATCAGATCTCACCTCTGTGTCTCTAGGTAAGAACAGAGGCAGAGGCCTGCAGACTCACAAGTGAATCCATGTGCAGTTTAAGTGAATGGGGACGATATTGTTGATTGTCATAGTGTTCAACCAATCAGATCTTTAGTTTGACATGTTGGGTGTATTCTTTGACGTGTCAGAGCCTGCTAGCTGGTCTACAAGTACGTCAGCATTACGTGCAGCTCAGTGTTCAGGTGCAGCTCTGCAGTGAGGTGCAGCGTGTGCTGTGATTGGTCAGTGGGCGAGCACGTGACTATCGTGAAACAAAACTTAAAGTAGCCAGCAGAGCTTAGTCGGAGTAGTGAGAGTTCACATTGAAAGATATGGAAGAAATTATGACATGTTTTGCATTGTGCTTGGTGTAGATTATTATTATTTTACCTAGCTTTGTTTTTTTAACACTCAATGGCTGAAGGAGGAGAAACAGATTTGTGAGTTGGGATTTAACCGGATTAAACTCTTAGTCAACAAAGAAAGGAGGATGGAGTTTGTCTTTAAGTCAACTGCGTTTGTTTTTACATCTAATATGTGAATGGCCCTCCAGTGTGCAGCAGAATGCGTGTTGCTGCAGCTCTGCTGGATTGATTTGTTGCTTTGTTGTCATATGAATATATGTGACTGGTTCTTGTGAGTTTGTTCTTGTCATTGTGTTAATTATAGAGATTTGGACTATATGCATTGTCCATTAATTAAGAAGCAACCCGTCATGCGCGGAGTTATTGTCCGGACACTTGAATGTGTTTGGGGTTTTGTTTTCTTTAACAAAGCAGGAATGATGTTCTGGAGGAATGTGGATTGTGTGGTGATTGCTTTAGTCCTGTTTGAATCAGTAGGAACAGCTAAACTCTGCGGGGAGAGTTCGTAGCTTGTGTGCTGCTGTTTTCATGCTACGCTAGTTTAGCTTAGCCTCAGCTGTCTTTATTTTGGTTTGTTATTGTTCCGGGTTCAGAGGTGTTAGATTCAGGAACCTCTCTCAACTGTGGGGAAATCGCACATGGTCCGGCCTCTGCTACAAAGTCAGCCGGTTTCAATTATAATCAAAAGTATTTAATACTACAGAAGCTAAAACAATTGCAAAGTGAAGTACCCTATTTACAGTATCTATAGATATATATTTACAGCATCGACATAGAAATATGATCCGCGCGGAAAAGCAGACATACCCACACGATCAAACGTGAGGAAAGAGGCAGAACCCTCTTTCTGAATTTTCTTATATAGTTCGTAAATGTTCTCAAAATGTCCGTCTTAGTTTCTATTGGCTAAATCCAGCAGACTCCTCCTTCTCGCATCAGTCCGCTGGAGGACCCTGGCACGGGTGTTGCTCCATCTGCGTGCCCCTGTAATTGCCTGTCTGAAAATCCCTGTCTGACCCTTGACTTATTCTTCACAGTTTAATACATTCAATGACTGTCTTTTATGGCTTAACACTTCTATGGTAAACATACTATATAAAGATAAGGATTTGCAACTTTTGGCAAAAACTTCACAAGTTTTACAAGCATAATTGGTACGTCCCAAGTACTTGCTAACATTTTACTATCCACCTCTAAAGGTGCTACACATTCTACTAAGAAACACTTCTAACTATAATTCCTAAAAGACACTTCTAATCATAAATCTAAAATACACTTGTAATTATAAATATTAAAGCATACTTCTAAACCTAAATTTCCGACAGAGGTCACAGCCCGTTGTCTCCTACATGATCGCAGAAAACATTATATTTCACACAATTTAAGCTTCTGCATTTTCCAAATGCACTAGTATTATTCAAACGTATTGTTCGGTTTGTATGCCTCGCACCGAACGGTTTAATATGAATACGTGTATTGTTACACCATAGAAACAAATAACCGTAGCTGTGGCTCATCATGAGGTTATTAGGAGGTGGTTCAACTGTAGTAGGACAGCTCTGAAGGCCCAGGTATAGAGTACACGGCCCGCCACTGGTTTATAGTCAAATCTAACATACATAGAAAAGTGTGTGTGTGTGTGTGTGTGTGTGTGTGTGTGTGTGTGTGTGTTGGATGTAGTTTAAACAGAAATGAACCTCATTGTTTCATTGTTTCATTATTTCATTAACATATTAATGACCTGTTAGCAATAGAAGATCTCTGATCCTCTGGTGGTGTTGTTGTGACATCATTTATTGATCAGATGTTTCCAGAATGTGATCTGTGTCTTTGGGGGACGAGAGTGTGAAGAGGATCACATCACCTCTCCTCGTGTTTAGTATCTCTGTTGATGTGGGTAAAGCTGAGGTTCCCTTTGTTTATTCTGGTCTCATGTGGTCTCATGTGGTCTCTCTCAGGTCCAGAAGAGACTCGCTGAAGACAGGAGAGAGGGGAGACTGAGGCTACCTGCTCAGTCCTCTTAGGTTTTTGAGAAGAACTTCTGCACCAATCAGCAGCCAGCATGGACTTTGTGATGAAGCAAGCTTTGGGTGGTGAGTACTCCGATGTCCCGACGCTCCTGAACGTGTCATCATGAGGAACTCATTTCTCTTGAGATGGTTCAAAGACTTATTTACGGCTAGATGACGATGTGTTGAGTGTTGATAGAGCTGCTACAATGTTAGCTTAGCATAGCATTGATGAAACCAGACTCCATTCAGAAAACAAGCATTTTAAAAGTTGTTTACTTGTCGTCTTGTAGAGAGAAATAACAAAACATTCATATTATAACATTATATCGTGTACATTATATTCAGACTAATTCCTTCTGGGCCGTTCTATTCCTTCTCTATTTGGATTAGTTCGCCTTCAGGTTCTGGATCGGGTCTTATCATCCTCTGAACCGTTTAAGATTGGTCTCTTTTTTTAATCTAGATTTTGCATGTTCAGAAAGCTTTTATTTAAAGTTAAAGAGTTAAATATTGAGCCACTAGGGGGAGCTGCTCTTTTGTTCACCTATCAAGATAAAAACAAAACATTCACTCTGCAGTGACAACCATCAATAGCAACCGCCATTTTGAATCCCATCTATTCAGATCAACAAAGAGAAGGAAGATTGCAAAACTACACCATACACTACAAGCTATGTACACTAGTCAGTACACTGTACACTAGTCAGTACACTATGTACACTAGTCAGTACACTGCACACTAGTTAGTACACTATGTACACTAGTCAGTATACTGCACACTATGTACACTAGTCAGTACACTGTACACTAGTCAGTACACTATGTACACTAGTCAGTACACTGCACACTATGTACACTAGTCAGTACACTGCACACGAGTCAGTACACTATGTACACTAGTCAGTACACTACACGCTATGTACACTAATCAGTACACTGTACACTATGTACACTAGTCAGTACACTGCACACTATGTACACTAGTCAGTACACTATGTACACTAGTCAGTACACTGTACACTATGTACACTGGTCAGAACACTGCACACTAGTCGGTACACTATGTACACTAGTCAGTACACTGCACACTATGTACACTAGTCAGTACACTGTACACTATGTACACTGGTCAGTACACTGCACACTAGTCAGTACACTATGTACACTAGTCAGTACACTGTACACTATGTACACTAGTCAATACACTGCACACTATGTACACTAGTCAGTACACTGCACACGAGTCAGTACACTATGTACACTAGTCAATACACTGCACACTATGTACACTAGTCAGTACACTGCACACAAGTCAGTACACTATGTACACTAGTCAGTACACTACACGCTATGTACACTAGTCAGTACACTGCACACTATGTACACTAATCAGTACACTGTACACTATGTACACTGGTCAGTACACTGCACACTAGTCAGTACACTATGTACACTAGTCAGTACACTGTACACTATGTACACTAGTCAGTACACTGCACACGATGTACACTAGTCAGTACACTGTACACTATGTACACTGGTCAGTACACTGCACACTATGTACACTAGTCAGTACACTGCACACTAGTCAGTACACTATGTACACTAGTCAGTACACTGCACGCTATGTACACTAGTCAGTACACTGCACACTAGTCAGTACACTATGTACACTAGTCAGTACACTGTAGACTATGTACACTAGTCAGTACACTGCACACTATGTACACTAGTCAATACACTGTACACTATGTACACTAGTCAGTACACTGCATACTAGTCAGTACACTATGTACACTAGTCAATACACTGTACACTATGTACACTAGTCAGTACACTGCACACTAGTCAGTACACTATGTACACTAGTCAGTACACTGCACACTATGTACACTAGTCAGTACACTGCACACTAGTCAGTACACTATGTACACTAGTCAGTACACTGTAGACTATGTACACTAGTCAGTACACTGCACACTATGTACACTAGTCAATACACTGTACACTATGTACACTAGTCAGTACACTGCACACTATGTACACTAGTCAGTACACTGTACACTAGTCAGTACACTATGTACACTAGTCAGTACACTACACGCTATGTACACTAGTCAGTACACTGTACACTATGTACACTAGTCAGTACACTGCACACTATGTACACTAGTCAGTACACTATGTACACTAGTCAGTACACTGTACACTATGTACACTGGTCAGAACACTGCACACTAGTCGGTACACTATGTACACTAGTCAGTACACTGCACACTATGTACACTAGTCAGTACACTGTACACTATGTACACTGGTCAGTACACTGCACACTAGTCAGTACACTATGTACACTAGTCAGTGCACTGTACACTATGTACACTAGTCAATACACTGCACACTATGTACACTAGTCAGTACACTGCACACGAGTCAGTACACTATGTACACTAGTCAATACACTGCACACTATGTACACTAGTCAGTACACTGCACACAAGTCAGTACACTATGTACACTAGTCAGTACACTACACGCTATGTACACTAGTCAGTACACTGCACACTATGTACACTAATCAGTACACTGTACACTATGTACACTGGTCAGTACACTGCACACTAGTCAGTACACTATGTACACTAGTCAGTACACTGTACACTATGTACACTAGTCAGTACACTGCACACGATGTACACTAGTCAGTACACTGTACACTATGTACACTGGTCAGTACACTGCACACTATGTACACTAGTCAGTACACTGCACACTAGTCAGTACACTATGTACACTAGTCAGTACACTGCACGCTATGTACACTAGTCAGTACACTGCACACTAGTCAGTACACTATGTACACTAGTCAGTACACTGCACACTATGTACACTAGTCAATACACTGTACACTATGTACACTAGTCAGTACACTGCATACTAGTCAGTACACTATGTACACTAGTCAATACACTGTACACTATGTACACTAGTCAGTACACTGCACACTAGTCAGTACACTATGTACACTAGTCAGTACACTGCACACTATGTACACTAGTCAGTACACTGCACACTAGTCAGTACACTATGTACACTAGTCAGTACACTGTAGACTATGTACACTAGTCAGTACACTGCACACTATGTACACTAGTCAATACACTGTACACTATGTACACTAGTCAGTACACTGCATACTAGTCAGTACACTACGTACACTAGTCAGTACACTGTACACTAGTCAGTACACTGCACACTATGTACACTAGTCAGTACACTGCACATGAGTCAGTACACTATGTACACTAGTCAGTACACTGCACACTATGTACACTAGTCAGTACACTGCACACTAGTCAGTACACTATGTACACTAGTCAGTACACTGCACACTATGTCCACTAGTCAGTACACTGTACACTATGTACACTGGTCAGTACACTGCACACTAGTCAGTACACTATGTACACTAGTCAGTACACTGTACACTATGTACACTAGTCAGTACACTGCACACTATGTACACTGGTCAGTACACTGCACACTAGTCAGTACACTATGTACACTAGTTAGTACACTGCACACTATGTACACTACTCAGTACACTATGTACACTACTCAGTACCCCCCCCCCCCCCCCCCCCCCCCCCTCCCCCTCGTGTCCAGACTGAAGTGTTGTAGTTTACCTCCCGTAGAGTTGCTGTCTAGTGTTGTGACCTTTCCTCCAGGAGACTGTATTTATTACATCTGGACCATCTGGTCCTCCATGGATAGAAACACACCCTGATGAGGTTTCTGTTGTGGTCTCTGGTCCGGGGGGGGGGGGTCACTAATCTAATCACCAGCCTGCAGTGTTTCTCGTTAGTGGAAATTAACCAAACACATTGATTTTATGGTTTTATATCGATATTGTGATAGAATTTAAACTAGTAGATGTTGACGGTCAGGTTAAACATGTTGTAAATAAAACTGGACCAAAGAGAAAAAACAGGAACACAACAATAACAAACAAACACACACACTTCCTGTTTATCTGATTTAGCTGCACTCAGAACTTGGATCTAATTTAGACACACACACACACACACACACACACACACTATAGATCTCAGCTGCAGGCCTCAGATTCTATTTACTGGCTTTTCTTAATTACAAATGTGATTCATCAGAGTTTCATTGATCAGGACAACGAGGTCGACCGGGGAGCAGAGTGGACTCTAGTGTTAGGATCAACACGTCCTTCATGACCGAATACCAGATTAATATCATTTAATGAAGCAAACATGCTTCAAACAACATCTTAAATGTTATATTTAGTGTATAAATTCACTTTGTTCACATCAGTTTCACTTCATTAATGTTGCATGTGTCTTGTTAGGATTTAAGAGGCCCCTCCTGTTATGTTGGGGTCAAATTGACCCGTTTCAAAGTTTGAAAATCTAGAAAAAATATTTGAAAGTACTTTTTTGTCTTCTGCTTGCCTTAATTAGTGTAATCAACGTGAAAAAAAAAAAAATGATCATGTATTTGCAACCCCCCCCTGCAGGTTTATATTACAGAGATGATGTTCGGGTCAATTTGACCCGGCAGTGAAAGTGGAGGCTATAAGGGGTCAGAAGGGTCAAGTTTAGACCATTTCTTTCTTTGAAAATGTGAGACAAAGTATTTCTACCTCCCACCATGTTTCACCCCATTTCACACACACACACACACACACACACACACACACACACACACACACACACACACACACACACACACACACAATATTTCATCCCAATCTCACACGCACACACTCTCTTTCTCACTACCGCACCTGTGCGAGAAAAACAGATACTATTTTGGCAGGAACCTTTTATTTTCCCGCCCACACTTAGCAGGGGAGGGGAGAAACATACGAAAGGGTTGCTTGGGAGTCCTACCAACATTACACTCTGCAGATACACACAACACAGCAGCTAACTGTAGGACAGCATACACACACACTCACCTCGTTCATTGTGTTCATATCTTGTTATTTTTTGTAAATGTCTGTTTCTTAACACTATAAATAAACATAAGTAAAGTTTACTTTCAATACAAATCCTTATGACTCATTTGGCTTGATTTTGAGTGAGTGGGTCAATATGACCCTGAACAGCAGAGGTGTCTCATCTCTATTTATCTACATCACCCCATGAAAAAAAAGAAAGCTTCAAAATGTAAAAAAAAATTTGAAAGAAATACATGTTATGGTAGACTAATGCAATTTATATCTAGGTTTTTCCAATGTACCTAAAAAATATTTTGAACATGTATTTTTCATGAAAACGAGTGAGTTATCCGAATTGAACTCTGATTTATGGAGGGGTGAATAACTCCATTCCAATAAATACTGATTGAATTGTTAGTAATGGTGTTGGTGATGAGGTACAAACTATATTTATTAGGAATTTTTGGTTTCTGACAACTTTTGGATGATTAAACATGCACCGGGTCACATTGACCCGGGAACATAATGGCTGTACCTAAGAAACGAACATAACAGGAGGGTTAAGAGGCTACTTTGTCTCCTCTTCGTCTCCTCGTCGTCTCTTCTTTGTCTCCTCTTCGTCTCCTCGTCATCTCTTCTTTGTCTCCTCTTCGAGTTAAAGAGGCAGAACGTCAGGTTTTTATTATATTAAAGCATCAACCACCATGAATATGTGAGGGTCCTTAATGTTTAGTGTAGATGAGGGTTTGTCTCTGCTGGAGGATCCATAACTCATAGACATTCAGGTGTTCCTGAGTTTACTATCGATCAGACGGAAGAGTCGCTGTCACGTCTAGAAAACTGCTTCTGTCAGCGATAACAGCGTGTAGGAGGTCGGCCGTTAGTCAGTGAAGAAAGAAATCTACGGAAAAAAAGTAAATTTTAACTTTTTCAAACTTGCTATAATTTATTATAATTTATTAATATTTGTTTGATTATTTTAGTTGTAAATATTATTATTAATATTATTATCTATTCTATAAAATATCAGAAAAAATCTTTATAATTAAAATTCTCTCATTTTAAAAGCAGCATCCAGAATTATTATAATTTTTTTCTTAATAACAATTTAAATTTCTGCTCGTTACTTTTCTGTGAATTAATTAATTGAGTAATTAAGATGAGATAAGATTATATAGGAGATAGGATTACAACAACAAAGTGGACAAAACAAAACAACACAAGTATAATACATATATAGTATTTAAATATACAGTATAATACATATATAGTATAATAAATATTGAAACTAAAATACGATATAATTGGACTGAATTTTCGTTATTTCATCACTAAGCGTGTTGACTTTTATTTTGAAGTATCCACCACCATCATCATCATCATCGTCGTCTTTCATCCATGGAGGAACAGCGGCCTCTTCCTGTCACATGACAGGAAGTGATCCAGCAGCTTTCCCTCCAAATAGAAATCCATCATGTTTATCTGTGACATATACTTCAGGTGTCACAGGTGAAGGAGAGACCTGGATGAGGAGGGACAGGAAGTGTTGACAGATGGACCTCAGTGGGTCTCTGAAGGTCCTCCGGCTGGCTCCTCTTCTCAAGAAGCCTTCAAGGTCTTCAGGGAACCCCATCGCCACATAATCCTGAGAGCTGCTGACACACAGGCTCTACCGTTGGACCGCGAGGTCCACCGTTGGACAAGAAGGTCCACTGTTGGACCGCGGGGTCTACCGTTGACAAGGTCCACCGTTGGACCGCGAGGTCTACCGGTGGACCGTACTGATCAGGTGTTTATCTAAATATCAGTTATTGATTTATATTGTTGTTGTTATTGATCTCTGTCCAGGAGCCACCAAAGACATGGGCAAGATGCTGGGGGGGGAGGAGGAGAAGGACCCCGATGCATCCAAGAAGGAGGAGGAGCGGCAGGAGGCGCTGAGGCAGCAGGAGGAGGAGAGGAAGAGCAAGCACGCCCGCATGGAGGCCGAGAGGGAGAAAGTACGGCAGACCATCAGGGACAAGGTTTGACTAACGTCTCCACTTTGTCTTCTCTTTGTCGCTCGTCTTTGTCTCATCTTCGTCTCCTCGTCTTCATCTCCTCTTCATCTCTTCTTCGTTTCCTCTTCGTCTCTTCTTTGTTTCCTCTTCATGTCCCCTCTCCACATTGTCCCCCTCATTATCCCCTCCCCTCTCTGTCTCCTCTTCTTCGTCTCCTCTTGTCCCCCTTATGTCCCCTCTCCTCATTGTCCCCTTCATGTCCCTTCTCATTGTCCCCCTCATGTCACCTCTCCTCATTGTCCCCCTCATGTCACCTCTCCTCATTGTCCCCTTCATGTCACCTCTCCTCATTGTCCCCTTCATGTCACTTCTCCTCATTGTCCCCCTCATGTCACTTCTCCTCATTGTCCCCTTCATGTCCCTTCTCATTGTCCCCCTCATGTCACCTCTCCTCATTGTCCCCCTCATGTCACCTCTCCTCATTGTCCCCTTCATGTCACCTCTCCTCATTGTCCCCTTAATGTCCCCTCTCATTGTCCCCCTCATGTCACTTCTCCTCATTGTCCCCTTCATGTCACCTCTCCTCGTTGTCCCCTCTCATTGTCCCCCTCATGTCACCTCTCCTCATTGTCCCCCTCATGTCACCTCTCCTCATTGTCCCCCTCATGTCACTTCTCCTCATTGTCCCCTTCATGTCACCTCTCCTCATTGTCCCCCTCATGTCACTTCTCCTCATTGTCCCCCTCATGTCACTTCTCCTCATTGCCCCCTTCATGTCCCCTCATGTCACCTCTCCTCATTGTCCCCCTCATGTCACTTCTCCTCATTGTCCCCCTCATGTCACTTCTCCTCATTGTCCCCCTCATGTCACCTCTCATTGTCCCCTTCATGTCACTTCTCCTAATTGTCCCCCTCATGTCACTTCTCCTCATTGTCCCCTTCATGTCCCCTGTCATTGTCCCCCTCATGTCACCTCTCCTCATTGTCCCCTTCATGTCCCCTCTCATTGTCCCCCTCATGTCACCTCTCCTCATTGTCCCCTTCATGTCCCCTCTCATTGTCCCCCTCATGTCACCTCTCCTCATTGTCCCTCTGTCCTCCTGTCCCTGCAGTACGGGCTGAAGAAGAAGGAGGAGAAGGAGGCGGAGGAGAAGGCGGCCATGGAGCAGGCCTGTGAGGGCTCTCTGACGCGTCCTAAGAAGGCGATTCCTCGAGGCTGCGGAGACGACGAGGACGAGGACGAGGAGAGCATCCTGGACACCGTCCTCAAGTTTCTGCCCGGACCTCTACAGGACATGTTCAAGAAGTAAACCGTGACAGAGACGAAGGGGATCCGGGTTTGGGTGTTTGTAAGGAGGCGGAGCTTGAGAGTAGATTGGGGGGGGGGGGGGGGGGGGGCTTCTCACTGCCTTTCTACAAAACCTTTACGTTCTTCTTTTCTACTCGACGACTGCGTCTCTCTTCTTTTTATTTGACTCTTAGGACATTTCTTACAGTTTAATAATACGTCTTCTGTCCTTTTTTCCTTTTTTCACACCTAGTGAGGTCAGACGTTCTGCTTGGTTTGGCCATCACCTGTTGCCAGGCAAAGGGGACCAATGGCGAGCAGCAATCCTGCAGATGGAGCATGTTGTGTGTTTTCTACTTTTTATGAACCTTCTGGTCTTTATATTGAAGTTTAAATGAATCAGCGTTTTGAGTTCTGGGACATGTGCCTCCATACATCGTCCTCCTGCCAGAGGTCACGTCAATGAGGGACATTGGGTTGTTCATCTGCATGAAGACACACCATGGGACACTTTTACCACACCATGTCTCTGATGTAAACTTGGCTCGTTGTCACATTTAGAACGATTTAAAAACAGACCTCCGTGTTACCTTCAGGGCCTCGAGCTTCACAGGAACTTTAGGTTTCATTCTAGATTTACTCGAGCTCTTTAGACGTGTCGAGGACTTTGGATATTCTCTCAAATATTTTTTATTAGATCAAGATTTCATCCATTTGAGCAAACAAAGAGTCTTTTGAATCCCATTTTTAAAAGTAAATCACTGTTTCTTTGTCCAGGAATCAGGTAACTGATGATGAGTCAGCGTCCCTGTAGAGACAATCAAAGCATGGACCGCTGGAGGAGGCGGTACTTCCTGTCACACCCTCTCTGATTGGTTAGAAGAGGGTTTAACTAAGTGTCTCTTAACTTAAACTATTTATTCTCATTTTCTTCTCCACATGAATGCAAATGTCAGACTTTTCTCTCGACTTCTTAACGCTTCAGTTTTCCCTCGATGGACGCTCATCACCATGGAGACCAAAGAAATACCGGTGACATCTTCACGTTTCTCGTCACGTAGACGAGTTTTAGTTTTTTGTTGTATTGGTCTGCAGGAGGAACACGTGTGCATGAATCCCAAAGAGCACAAACTAAAAATGATCTTTTTCCCCTCAAAGTAGACGATGACGTCACTGAGGAGCTCAGCTGACTTCTGACCCGACAACACGTCGTCCTAAACACATACAGCAGAGCACGAGGCTTCCACCAGTTTGTACCTTTAAGGATTAATAAGATGAAATGAATCATGAATAGAAACATGTTCCTTTGTTTCCTTAGACAAAGCCATATTATTTAAATCGCAATAATTACTTTAAAAAAAGAGAATATTCCATCGAAGAGTTTTACCGTCTCGTTTGTTTTATGTAAAAAGAAAAATTAGAAACAAAGATATCTGCATATCTGTTTGTAAGTCCTCACCATACTTGTATCTTTAACCGCGTATACGCGTATACGTATACGCAAAGAAATGTGTGTAGAAAAACTCTGTGTACTACATGTGTACTGTGTGTTTCTACATGTTGATTCATATTCTTATAACTATTAATGTGCACAGGCAAAGAAACGATACTGAACACGTTTCTTTAATGTCGAGCAAACGTTTGGTAGAGAAGAGACGAAGAACACGCACAGAATCACGTGACGTTGATCCAGAGAGACTTTAGTGGATACACACACTGTCTCTGTACTACAAGTTAGTAGTAGTAGTACTGCGTTGACACAAGACATGTGACAAAATACTGAAAGAGTTCTGTTGCTTTGTGTCAAATCTTTAGATTTCAAACTGACGGTTTTTAAAAGTCAGTTTGATGTAAAACATTTTGGTTTCATATTTTTGTATACAGTTAATTAAATTCTAAATCATCAATATTCAACCCTGTCTCCTAAAAGTGACGTTCACGTACAACTCGACAGTTCACGAACAACTCGACAGTTCACGTACGACTCGACAGTTCACGTACAACTCGACAGTTCACGTACAACTCGACAGTTCACGAACAACTCGACAGTTCACGAACAACTCGACAGTTCACGAACAACTCGACAGTTCACGTACAACTCGACAGTTCACGAACAACTCGACAGTTCACGTACAACTCGACAGTTCACGAACAACTCGACAGTTCACGTACAACTCGACAGTTCACGTACAACTCAGGTTACGGTCGAGATTTTAAACAGTTTGAAACACAGTTAATGTCGTCAAATGAAACTAAACTAAAACTCAAATTAAGTTAAATGAAACTAAAACTAAACTCAAATGAAACTAAACTACCTTCATCAGTGTTTGTTACTTTATTAAACTTATGGATGGAAATTAGAAAAAGCTGAATGTTGACGTTTGGTTTCACGTTTCCCTTGAAACTTATTCACAATACATTTTAATGTTATTTCAATATTAAACATAATCTGTTGCGATCACGGTTGTAAAACATCAAATCTGAGACGAAGACTTCGACACTGAAACTTTAACACTTGAGTTCTTTAGAGGCGGAGCTCTACAAACATTTTTTATGCTGATTTCTGTCTCAATCACGGGATACAGTTGCTTTGCTCGTCATGTTGAAGTGATGCGTCAGACAGGTTTAGTGCAGTTTGAGGAGAATCACATTGATTCATGTTATTTATCACATGAACACAGTCTCACTTCCATTAGGTTCCTTCTTGCCTTGGATAGTAAAGAGTTAACATGAAGCCATTCATCATCTGAGTAGAACTCCAAGCCTCACGTCATGTGACCTGCCTTTAAAAAGAAAGGGCTATTACCGTAAGTCACCTGTGTGAGCTCACTGCTGTTTAACTTCCTTCTGGTGTCATGAGTGTTTCAAACTCTAGATAAATCCTTAGTTTGATCGACGGCGGTGGAGCAGCTTCTGACGTACACTGAAGTAGACGTGGCTGAATGACAGTGTAGACATTAAACAGATACCTGAGTTTCAAACGTTTAATAGTGATGAGAGACAAGATAAAGAGCTGAAACACGGGATCATCAGAGCATCTTCTGTTGTCAGGAGCCCGCAAACATTCATCCTGCCTCCCCCCCCTCCCAAAAACACAGCAGAGGTTGTCCATTAGGTCTGGTGATATTTCACTATGTATTACATCAACACACAGTGATATATTGTGGCAACGTGCAGCACACGTCTACGTCATAAATAGAACTTTATGAAATGCAAAGGGACGCTTGGAGACCGAGAATGAAAAACTTTAATTCTTTAAACTTTATCGTCGCTCGTGACACGGCCGGACTGTTGAACACTGTAATGATGTCATAACGTTTGTCTTTCTGGTAACGTTTTCCACATCGACACTTATTGGATCTTCTTAGAACTGCCCTGCTGATTCCTGCCAGTAAACCTAGTTTACGGAGTCGAGAAGCTCGTCTCGTCCACACGTTTACGTCCCTTTAGTGGAAGACGAGGTCTCGTCCTCACGTTTACGTCCCTTTAGT
>NW_027466477.1:4982500-4987500 GCF_050575085.1 Anarhichas minor
GCTGGCGTCTCTGCTGGGCCGTCATGGTGTCGCAGCTCTGGAGCAGGTTGGAGATGACGAGCGTCTGCTGAACGCTGGAGGACTTCACCCACAGACGACCGTTCATCCCGACCACCAGCTCACAGGGAAACAGCTGCTGCAGGTCAGCCAGGACCTCACTGTGGGGGGTCAGCAGTCTGGGGGGGGGGGGGGAGTAGACCGGGTGAGACAGGACCTCACTGTGGGAGTCAGCAGTAGACCAGGTGATCCTGGAGTCTCAGGACAGCATTTCTACACAAACATCTGAGGACGTTTACCTTCTGACAAGTCCCAGAGAGACCGTGAAGACCAGACCTCCTCCTCCAAACACTCCCATCCCATTGGCTCGTCCTGAACTGTCCACACACACCAACTCCGGCTCCATGTCCTTATTGGCTATGAGGAACTGGGAGAACACCAGGTCACCCACCTGTACAGGTAACACACAGGGGGAGGAGTTAAACACGTAGGGAGGGAGGGGCTAACACCAGGTCAGCCACCTGTACAGGTAACAGGTGTGACCCCCTCGGTCTCCCCTGGTCCTCTCGGGGTCTCACCTGGACGTTGGGTCGGTTCCTCTTGGTGGATCCCTCAAAAGCCAGGTAGGACAGAGACGCCTGCTCACTTCCTCCAAAGTCCACCTTGAAGACGTCTCCTGATTTGACCGTCACGATGCCGATGATGGTCTCACCTTTAGCGGGCACATACTGAGGACACAGAGGGACAGACTCAGCTCCCATGATGCACTGCTCCAGTACCAGTGTCACACTTTACTACAGACTTCTATCGGGGAACGCTGAACTCCATTTAAATATACAACTATTGTAAATCTGACAATTTTATTTGACCGTACTGAACGTTCAGAACTAACTTTAACAGCTCTCATTAATGGGTTTGGTCTCCTGAGAAGTTCGGCGTAGAACTGGTTCCTCGTTTCTGTTTCATTATTATTAAACAGAACCTTTTAGAACCGGTTCCCGCTGCTCGCTGCTGTGAAGCACGGCGCGCTCCGGCGGACGGAGAGACGTCATAACAGCGGGCCCGGTTCATAGAGATGAACTTTAACGACCCAACGCGCAGTTTCAGAACAAATATCTTTGAGCCGAAATCACGACCGATCCGTAATGATTTAAATTCAGTCCAAACAACCGGTCATATGACGCGTTCACGTGTGCTGACGAGGAAAAACCTTAAATTGCGAGATTTCCAGACGGAGTCCCGGATGTTGTGGACGCTCCTGCTGCATGCAGACGAGTCGCTCAACAGATACTGAGCCTCATGCCGGTGTATGAACGGACTCTCTAAAGTCTCACCCTCCTCTGCTGCGAGTCCATCCAGAACATGTGGGGCTGTTTGTGTCGCAGGACGCCGCTTTTACACACCAGCACCCGGTCTCCGCTCCGCCTCAGACCCGGTCCACACACCACCTTCTCCGGTCTAACGGGGCCCGTTAGAGAGATGCTGTCGTCGGTCTCAAAGGAGAACTCGTCTCCCGGTAACAGAACCTCCCCGGTTCTCTCTTTTAAAGTGGACAACATCGCGTCTCTTCACGTGTTGTTGTTGCTGTCTGACGGACTGATTTTAATGTGACACACCGGAAGCAGGAAGCTCAGGGCCTTTCTCTATATGCGTACTTCTCTGTACTTGTGAACTCGTGGACTTTTGAAACGTCATCAGTCTCAGCCCAAGTACTGTTCCAATTCAAAGTTCACATTAAGCCAAGCACGGTCCAAATGCCCGGATGTGGCTCGCTCCGCCCATTTGACCGGGTATGCATCGGAGGTGACTTGTCTGTACTTGGGACAGCCAAATATCCCAGAATGCATTTTGCACCAGCAACAGGAAACAATGGCGGAGGAGAAATCACACAACTGGAAGTTGAAACTTTCTAAATACTACTGTTGTTAAGTCACAGAAAGTAATTTTAGGATGTTTTGAGGCGAGAAGTTAGTTGTTAAAGCATCAAATCTGTGGTCGGTTTGTAAAGATTCAGCCGATTTAAAAATATGCTCTGACGATTTCGGAGGTGTGAGGTGTTGCTAGCGGGACCGGCAGTAAACCAGCACCGGGGGCTCAGCGCTCATGTTACCCGCCTAGAACAGCCTGATCTCGGCAGTAAACCCCGCCAGCACCGGGGGCTCAGCGCTCACGGTGCCCGCCTAGAACAGCCTGATCTCGGCAGTAAACCCCGCCAGCACCGGGGGCTCAGCGCTCACGGTGCCCGCCTAGAACAGCCTGATCTCGGCGAGTCTTTTTGAAACTTGCCGCTGGTATTGACGTCTCTGTAGCGTTTTCCTCGTCGGCAAAGAGTACAGCAATCCGGATCTGATCCACACACACACACACACACATATATATATATTTATATATATATAAATATATATATATATATATATAAATAAATATATATATATATATATATATAATATAATAATATATCATTTTTTATTTTAAATGAAAATGAAAACAGCAGGGTTGTCATATTTAGTTTGATTGTAAAAATACTTTACAGTAAAAAAACGGATTAAACTCATTAGCAAGACCAGCTGAGGTGGTGATGTCATCAAGTAAGCTGCTGTTCCAATTGTCCCTACTGCATTCTCTGGACTTGTGAACTTTTGGAGTATGGACTTGGAGTCTGGACTCCAAGTCCATACTCCAAAAGTTCACAAGTCCGTACTTCAGCCTCCAGCGCCCTCTGCGGGACAGAAGGCGGGAAAACATGTTTCTAATGATTAAGACCATAATATCTTTACTTTACTAATTCAATTCAGATCAGAGCAACATGTCAACTTCACAAATATCAGTTTACTAAAAGAGTCATGAAATAAATAGTTATTATAAAATACAAACATATTTAAAATAATATTTATTGTATTTATTGTGCTTCATTTTGAATGTTAAATAATAATAATTATAGTTATAATTATAATTATTAATTTTCAAAATGAATATAGTAACGTAAAAGTAACGTTTTTATTATTGCAGCACTTCATTTTATATATGTATTTATAATTATATATACATTATTATTATGATAATTATTATTATCATAATATTAACAGCAATATCGTCATAATAATATGATAGTATAATAATAATATATAAATAACAATAGTAATGTATTTGTTATTGTAGTTATTACTACTATTGATATTATAAATAATATTTGTATAATAACAGGTTGTAGTAGCAGCAGAGGACCAGCAGGGAGCAGCAGAGTCCTGGTCTCCGACCTCACTGCTGGATGAACTAAGTTCTTCTTCGTTAGTGTCTCAGTGTGTCGGTGGCACGAAGAAGAAGAAGCAGCTGATCTGGGGTATATCCCAAGTCACTAATTAATTGTCATTTCCGAGAAAACGTCAGAGAGAGCTGAGAGACGAAACACTTTATATATTATATTATATATATACTGTATGTATATATATAATATAATATAAAGTATATATATATATAATATAATATATACTGTATATATAGAGAGCTGAGAGACTAAACCCTTTATATACATTCCGCTGGTAGAAATGGATCCTGTGCTTATAAACAGAACACAGGACACAGTTTGTTAACAGACTACAGAGAGAAACACCTCTACAGTGGTGATTACTGTGTGTCTTTATTAGTTATTAGTGTTATTAGTTACTGTTATTAAGTACAGTGATCATGTGAACACACACAAACTTATCTCTAGTCTCTCCAGCTGTTAAAGCCGACTGACAGCTGATCAGCTGTGATCATCAGCACCGTCATCAGAAACAGACGTCGCTTCACGTGACGCAACTGAGGAAAGGACGTCTCATGTCTCCTAAAACATGTTTCCTCGTTTCCTCTCTCCTCGCATGGTTTCCTCCATGCATCCCTGGTGGGAGGGACTAAGACGCAAGGAAAGGACCCAAGTGAGGGAAACGGGGATGCAATTAAGAGACTTGAGATGTGCCCTTGAGCTGCTTCTTCTTCTTCTATTGAGGCTTCACAGGTCACATCCAGACCAGAACCAGGACCACAGGTCACATCCAGACCAGAACCAGGATCTCAGGTCACATCCAGACCAGCACCTCAGCTTGTCCCCCTCTCTCCCTCCCCCTCCTCCTCTCCCCCTCCCCCTCTCTTCCTCCTCCTCCTCCTCCCCCTCCTCTCCTCCTCCTCCTCGCCTCCTCCCCCTCCTCCTCCCCCTCTTCCTCCCCTCCCCCTCCTCCTCTTCCTCCTCACCTCCTCCCCCTCCCCCCCCCTCTCCTCCTCCCCCTCTTCCTCCTCCTCGCCTCCTCCCCCTCTTCCTCCCCCTCCTCCTCGCCTCCTCCCCCCCCTCTCCTCCTCCCCCTCTTCCTCCTCCTCCTCCTCCTCTTCCTCCTCCTCCTCCTCCTCTCTTGTTGTTGAGGAAGGTTTTAATCTGAAGGAACGTGGCCGTTAATCAGCCCAATGAATGAAGTCTCCTCTGTCGCCGCTCGGCATCGACCCGCCGGCCTCCATCAATCTCCCGTTGCATTCTGGGAGCATCAGCGGCTTCCTATTCACTTGTCTGAGTCTGTTTGCTCAGGGTCATAACTTACCTCCAGTTTACCCAACATTAGGGTCCACAAAGGGGGACAGTCTGGACCGAGGGTCTATCGGAGTCCTGGCAACGCCACGACATCATCCTTCTGCTCCACCTTAAACCGCTCACCTATTTAAGGTGGAATGATGAAGACGATGTTCTGAAGAAGAGTTGTGATCGACTCATGGATCCATCAGGATGAAATAAAACGTGTTACTCAAATGTACGACATGTAGGTCCGTCCCTCGACTCCGTCTGACTTCCTGTCTGACCAATCGGTTCCTTCTGAATATATTAATCTGTAAAAAAGAGACTTTGTTGAGGGACTATTTCTAGCGGCGGATGAATCCAGTGATTAGGAGGCTGTGATACACATTATATTATATCTGTTTATATTGTTTGTTTTTAATGAGCTTATTTGAGAAATATGTGTTTCAGCTTTTGTGTTTTT
>NW_027466477.1:4992500-5022500 GCF_050575085.1 Anarhichas minor
CTACCGGAGACTCTTACCGGAGACAGTTTGTGTTGGACTAAGAATCACTGTTTGCCTTACTCAGCTCATTTCATGTTTAAATGAAGAAGAACTTCATTTCTTCTTCATTTGGTTTCTTTTGATTTTCTGTTTTTACCCAGAAGCCCCTGCACTTTGCCCCCCCGTCTCTACTTTCTTGACTCTTGGAGGTGAAAAGTTAATTTTACAATTAGTCTCGTGCTGAAGCAGAACAGAGCGCGTGGAATCGGGTCTAAATGGAGCCCCCCTCCCCCCTCTGATGATGATTTTATGATTTTATTTATTTCTTTGTTTTGTTTTCACTCATGAAATCTGTATTTTGTACATAAAGAGATTTTTATTCTATTTACTGTTTTCTACAAGACAAATAAAGTTATAACGTTTCTAAAATAACCTCCACGTGGCTCCTTCTCTTATTCATCAGGTCATCTGCAGACAGCAGGCTTGTTTATGATAATTCATGTGAAGATGACGGTTTGTTCAGCAGGTGGGGACAAGTAAGACAAAGATCTATTGAGGGTTCTTATTCATTTATATTACAGCAGATATATTGTGTCTTTTATTAACATATGAAAGAGATATATTAATATTACAATTAATAATATATATTTACTATGAAGATAATATTTATTGGTTGGAAATATAATACTAAACCTTAAAGTGCTGTAAGATCACTGAAGTCAATATTCAATATTATTTTATAATAATAATAATTGTTATTATTGTTATTAATCATAATATTACAGGTTAATAATAAGATGATTGAAACTCTGAAGAAGACAGAAATAATAAAGTTACAAGAAAATCCTCGAGCAGCAATAACCTGAAAGTTTATTATTAGTAGTAATATTATTACAGTTATAATATAATATTACAGTTATACTATTATTATTATTGTTACCATTATAATTTGTTGACTTTTTTATTGTCTTTATTTTCTAAACATAAGATCAAAGCCGCAGCATCACAAGGCGTTTCAGTTTAATATTACAAATAAAGATGTTTTATGACCATAACATTTAATATTCAAAGCTATATTTATGTGTCTTTATGAATAATGATAAGAAACTACATTTAGCAGAAAAACAAGAATGAAACAAGAATGTGTTTTATTGTTGATCATAACAATCTCCGTTATTATATTATTATTATATTATTATTACATTATTACAGAGAAATAAAATGTGAAGTAATGTGAGTCAGAGCTTCTTCTTCTTCTTCTTCTTCACAAACTCTGAGCGGTTTATTTTCTCGTGATTACGCCCGATGACTCCGGTTCATTGTTAAAGTGCACGAGGCCGTGCACTAATTGAGCGGATTAACTGTTGCCGGCTCGCGTGCACCTGCAGACTCAAAATGAGGTCCAGTAAGTTTGAATTAGATTTCTATTGTGAGAGAATGAAGAAAATCTGTCAACAGAGGAGGAAGAGGAGGAGGAGGAGGAAGAAGAAGAGTAGGAAAAAAATGCATGCAGTTTGTGTAGTTTGTGTAGTTCGTGTGTGGGGGAGAAGTGAGAAACTGCTCAGACGATGGCGGATGTAATTGTAAACGTGGCTACGTCACGTGGGACTACACTTTGAAGATAGCTCGGACTATCAAAATGGAGGGGTAATTTCGCACATGACAATGCGACTTTAGAGACTCTAAAATGGTGCGAGACTCTAAAATGACGTGAGACTCTAAAATGACGCGAGACTCAAATGACGCGAGACTCTAAAATGACACGAGACTCTAAAATGGCGAGAGACTCTAAAATGGCGAGAGACACTAAAATGACACGAGACTCTAAAATGGCGAGAGACTCTAAAATGGCGAGAGACTCTAAAATGACACGAGACTCTAAAATGACACGAGACTCTAAAATGGCGAGAGACTCTAAAATGGTGAGAGACTCTAAAATGGCGAGAGACTCTAAAATGACACGAGACTCTAAAATGACACGAGACTCTAAAATGGCGAGAGACTCTAAAATGGCGAGAGACTCTAAAATGACACGAGACTCTAAAATGACACGAGACTCTAAAATGGCGAGAGACTCTAAAATGGCGAGAGACTCTAAAATGACGCGAGACTCTAAAATGGCAAGAGACTCTAAAATGGCGAGAGACTCTAAAATGGTGAGAGACAATCGAGATTGTGTTATCTACATGTGTCTGAAGCAGTTAGCTCAACCCATACATACATGTAGCTTAGCACTATATGTGTGTGTGTGTGTGGGTGTGGGTTAGTAGAAGATAGAAAGCAAACAAAACAAAAAGAATCCTCCAAAACAAAGCGTGCTAAAATACCCGACTAGCGAAGTTAGCTTCAGCTAGCCCGGCTCTGATTCATTTTACTGATAAAGCCACAATCTCCAGCTCCACTAGCATTGACTGATCTGTCACAACACACTTGCAGCAGTATGAAATACACAGTATAATGGGACTCGGCCGTCCGCGAGCATATACACAACACGTTATAACAATACAGTAACTTAATCAAAACAAACAAGGTAATAAACACACAATGACCTAACTAAGCCCAGACACCAAGCTAAAACTCTTACTGCGAGATGACTTCATTGGTCGACGTGATCCTTCGAGGCTTTAGTTAATCTCGGATGCTTATAACCGGCAGAATGTCGCCTTTAACGGGGAGAGAACGGAATAAAAGTCTGTCAGCTGTTTAGTCCCATGTCTGTGACTGTCAGAATAAAAGTCTGTCAGCTCTTCTATCTGTAGGTTTAAAGTGGACTTGTGGTTTCTGCAGGTCTTCAATCAAATATAACTGAACATGTTTCACCTCAGCAGCTTTAATGTCTTCTGACCGTCTCTATGTCTCTACGTCTCTACTGTGTCTCTACCGTGTCTCTACTGTCTCTACTGTGTCTCTACTGTCTCTATGTCTCTACCGTCTCTACTGTCTCTATGTCTCTACTGTCTCTACTCTGATTTCAGGTTGTTGAGTCTCAGTAAAATGTTTTACTGTTTTATCACCTCATTAAATATTGATTAGGACAAGATGGAGGAGACAGCAGGCTGTGTGTGTGTGTGTGTGTGTGTGTGTGTGTGTGTGTGTGTGTGTGTGTGTGTGTGTGTGTGTGTGTGTTGAGGCTCAGCTGTGCCCCCCCCAACAGGTCGTTATTGTAACCATGTGATTAAAGTCAGACTCCTGTTAATGGACAACAGATGGAGGAGAACGAGACTAGAGAGACAACAACTGTTTTATGAAAGGTTTCTATTCATTAAAAAGCTGACACACTAAAATATAAAGTAGACGTGTTATAGTATCTGTGAGGATAGACGAAGAAGTGTGGAGCGATGAGCAAACATTAATACAGGAAACTAACATTTAACTAGCGCTCTTTTATACTTCTTCTGTGGTGCTTTATTCAATAAGTTCTTATGATTTACTGCGTCGCTGAGATCAGAACTCTGCAGGTCTGATCTGATCCTGGATCAGAGCCCTGAGGCGACAGCAGACACACTTAGCATCAGCTCTGTTCTCAGGTCAGCCCGAGCTGCCACTTTAAGATCACAGAGCCACCTTTAGCCGTTGACCTCTGACCTCTGGCTCACAGCAAGCTGCTCAACAACAGAAGCTCAGAACAGAGCCGGACCATTAAAGTACAACTACATATATATTATTATCATTAAAAATACAAATAATAATAATAATAATGATGATAATAATAATATAAATAATATAAATAATAAGAATAAATATTTAAGGTTGGATTTCCCCAAATTAAAAACTGGAATAAACAGATAATAAAAAGATGAAGAGTTTTATATTCATGTGATATCTGACTTTATTCTGACTTATGGTGAAGAAAGAACAATAATCAATATCTGTGATACTAAACAGAAACATCTGTCATGTTTAGACCATATTTACATTTTCCTTTAATTAAATAAAGGACAGACAATGTCTGAGGTAACGAGTTCTTATTGTTCATAAGCTCTGTTAACACCTGTCAATCATTTACCTGTTCACCTGTCAGACCTCCCCCCCCCCCCCTCCTTCTCCCTGATGAGACTTCTGTCAATCAAATAGATACTCAGAGGACCAATTAGACTCAAGTTAAGCTTCTATTTAATCAACAAGTCATTATCCTGCAGGAGGAGGAGGAGGAGGAAGAGGAAGAGGAGGAAGAGGAGGAAGAGGAGGAGGAGGAAGAGGAAGAGGAAGAGGAAGAGGAAGAGGAAGAGGAAGAGGAGGAGGAAGAGGAGGAGGAGAAGTAAGCTCAGTTCAGAGCAACACATACTGATGATAATACTGATGGAAACACTGATACTACTACTGATAATACTGATAACAATAGATATAATACCGATAATACTGTTGAAAATACTGATAGAAACACATCTTTTCTTAGTTTTTGTTACATGTGCTGCAGATTGTCTACGGTGCTGCTGGATGCAGAGCAATGCATCTAGAGAAACTATATCATCAGATCATTGACTTCTAGTAGAATAACTTCAGTTTATTCTGAGTTTAACATCAGGAAGCTGCAGCTCGTCCAGGTGTTTATGTCCTTAAGACTGGTTGAAGTTTAGTGAGCTGGTTAGTTTCAGAGAGGAAGGGAAGGTCAGAGATCGGTCTATAGTTGGCCAACACCTCTGGATGGAGAGCGGGCTTTTTAAGAAGAGGTTTAACTTCAGCTACTCTGAAGGACTGTGGTGCATGGCCTGTTGGTGAAGACAGGTTGATCATATCTAGTAAAGACGTGCTGATTAACGGTAAAACGTCTTTAAGCTGCCTAGTCGGGATGAGGTCTGAGAGGTTTGGACGTAGAAATTGTTGAAGTCAATTGGTCAAAGTCGGTTTTGAGAAATGAGAACCAGATCGTGTTTCGGTCTGAGTTCTCTTCGGTCTCAGGTCTCAGGTCTCTCTTGTCTCAGGTCTCTCTGGTCTCATCTCTCTCTGGTGTCAGGTCTCTCTGGTGTCAGGTCTCTCTGGTCTCAGGTCTGTCTGGTGTCAGGTCTCTCTGGTCTCATCTCTCTCTGGTGTCAGGTCTCTCTGGTTCCAGGTCTCTCTGGTTCCAGGTCTCTCTGATGTCAGGTCTCAGGTCTCTCTGGTGTCAGGTCTCAGGTCTCTCTGGTGTCAGGTCTCAGGTCTCTCTGATCTCAGGTCTCTCTGGTGTCAGGTCTCTATGGTGTCAGGTCTCTCTGGTGTCAGGTCTCTGGTCTCTCTGTTGTCAGGTCTCTCTGGTCTCAGGTCTCTCTGGTGTTAGGTCTCTCTGGTGTCAGGTCTCAGGTCTCTCTGGTCTCAGGTCTCTCTGGTCTCAGGTCTCTCAGGTCTCAGGTCTCTCTGGTGTCAGGTCTCTCTGGTCTCAGGTCTCTCTGGTCTCAGGTCTCTGGTCTCTCTGGTCTCAGGTCTCTCTGGTCTCAGGTCTCTCAGGTCTCTCTGGTCTGAGTTCTCTCTGGTCTCTGAGGGGCTCTACAGTTTGAGTGGCTCTCACAAAGACAACAGTCGGGTTAATGAGCGCCTGCTCCTCTGCAGCACGCTTCCATTCAGCTCATTGTAAATTCCTCCACATTGTTCTCAATTTGTTAACCCACTTTATGTCCTTTGTCTGAGAGGACTAAAGCTCTCTACAGTGTCCTCCTCCTCCTCTTCCTCTCCTCTGGCACTTTTTACAGCAGTGCTCACCTCATCCTCTCTGAAGGAAGGATTCCTGCAGTCAAAAGCCTCATGGCCTTTTCCTCCTCTGTGGATGAAGAGAACTCCTCCTCTTCATCCCCCTCGTCCTCCTTTTTCTGTTTCCTCCAACACTGACAATAAGTCCACACTAACGCATAATAATTCTTTGTTTCTGTCCACATTGAGCCAAAACATTATAATGTGAGCACACAAGTTTTAATCTTGTGCATTGAGATAAAAATATAGATTTTCCCTTGTTAGGGTTAGGGTTAGGAGATAAAACTACGAAAATGAATGCACCGTAATTCGTTGATATCCCACAAATATTTGTTTGTTATCCACGTAATCATGAGACAAAGAGTTTTATTGCCTAAACCTAACAAAGTATTTTAGTTGTCTAAACCTAACTAAGTGGTTTTGTTGTCTAAACCTAACTAAGTGGTTTTGTTGTCTAAACCTAACTAAGTAGTTTTGTTGTCAAAACCTAACTAAGTGGTTTTGTTGTCTAAACCTAACTAAGTAGTTTTGTTGTCAAAACCTAACTAAGTAGTTTTGTTGTCTAAACCTAACTAAGTAGTTTTGTTGTCTAAACCTAACTAAGTAGTTTTGTTGTCAAGACCTAACTAAGTAGTTTTGTTGTCTAAACCTAACTAAGTAGTTTTGTTGTCAAAACCTAACTAAGTAGTTTTGTTGTCTAAACCTAACTAAGTAGTTTTGTTGTCTAAACCAAACTAAGTAGTTTTGTTGTCTAAACCTAACTAAGTGGTTTTGTTGTCTAAACCTAACTAAGTAGTTTAGTTGTCTAAACCTAACGAAGTAGTTTTGTTGTCTTAACTCAGTAGTTTAGTTGTCTAAACCTAACTAAGTAGTTTTGTTGTCTAAACCTAACTAAGTGGTTTTGTTGTCTAAACCTAACGAAGTAGTTTAGTTGTCTAAACCTAACTAAGTAGTTTTGTTGTCTAAACCTAACTAAGTAGTTTAATTGTCTAAACCTAACGAAGTAGTTTTGTTGTCTAAACCTAACTAAGTAGTTTTGTTGTCTAAACCTAACGAAGTAGTTTTGCTGTCTAAACCTAACTAAGTAGTTTTGTTGTCTAAACCTAACTAAGTGGTTTTGCTGTCTAAACCTAACGAAGTAGTTTTGTTGTCTAAACCTAACTAAGTGGTTTTGTTGTCTAAACCTAACGAAGTAGTTTAGTTGTCTAAACCTAACTAAGTGGTTTTGTTGTCTAAACCTAACGAAGTAGTTTAGTTGTCTAAACCTAACTAAGTGGTTTTGTTGTCTAAACCTAACTAAGTGGTTTTGTTGTCTAAACCTAACGAAGTAGTTTAGTTGTCAAAACCTAACTAAGTGGTTTTGTTGTCTAAACTCAGTAGTTTAGGTGTCTAAACCTAACTAAGTAGTTTTGTTGTCTAAACCTAACTAAGTGGTTTTGTTGTCTAAACCTAACTAAGTAGTTTTGTTGTCAAAACCTAACTAAGTAGTTTTGTTGTCTAAACCTAACTAAGTAGTTTTGTTGTCAAGACCTAACTAAGTAGTTTTGTTGTCTAAACCTAACTAAGTAGTTTTGTTGTCTAAACCAAACTAAGTAGTTTTGTTGTCTAAACCTAACTAAGTAGTTTTGTTGTCTAAACCTAACTAAGTGGTTTTGTTGTCTAAACCTAACTAAGTAGTTTAGTTGTCGAAACCTAACGAAGTAGTTTTGTTGTCTAAACCTAACGAAGTAGTTTTGTTGTCTAAACCTAACGAAGTAGTTTTGTTGTCTTAACTCAGTAGTTTAGTTGTCTAAACCTAACTAAGTAGTTTTGTTGTCTAAACCTAACTAAGTAGTTTAGTTGTCTAAACCTAACGAAGTAGTTTTGTTGTCTAAACCTAACGAAGTAGTTTTGTTGTCTTAACTCAGTAGTTTAGTTGTCTAAACCTAACTAAGTAGTTTTGTTGTCTAAACCTAACTAAGTAGTTTTGTTGTCTAAACCTAACTAAGTGGTTTTGTTGTCTAAACCTAACGAAGTAGTTTAGTTGTCTAAACCTAACTAAGTAGTTTTGTTGTCTAAACCTAACTAAGTAGTTTAATTGTCTAAACCTAACGAAGTAGTTTTGCTGTCTAAACCTAACTAAGTAGTTTTGTTGTCTAAACCTAACTAAGTGGTTTTGCTGTCTAAACCTAACGAAGTAGTTTAGTTGTCTAAACCTAACTAAGTGGTTTTGTTGTCTAAACCTAATGAAGTAGTTTAGTTGTCTAAACCTAACTAAGTGGTTTTGTTGTCTAAACCTAACTAAGTGGTTTTGTTGTCTAAACCTAATGAAGTAGTTTAGTTGTCTAAACCTAACTAAGTGGTTTTGTTGTCTAAACCTAACTAAGTAGTTTTGTTGTCTAAACCTAACGAAGTAGTTTAGTTGTCTAAACCTAACTAAGTAGTTTTGTTGTCTAAACCTAACGAAGTAGTTTTGCTGTCTAAACCTAACGAAGTAGTTTTGCTGTCTAAACCTAACTAAGTAGTTTTGTTGTCTAAACCTAACTAAGTGGTTTTGTTGTCTAAACCTAACGAAGTAGTTTAGTTGTCTAAACCTAACTAAGTAGTTTTGTTGTCGAAACCTAACTATCCATCCATCCATCCATTTTCCTCCGCTTATCCGGGGTCGGGTCGCGGTGGCAACAGGCCAAGCAGGCTGACCCAGACTTCCCTCTCACCGGCAACATGTTCCAGCTCATTCTGGGGGATCCCGAGGCGTTCCCAGGCCAGCTGGGAGATGTAATCCCTCCAGCGTGTTCTGGGTCTTCCCCGGGGTCTCTTCCCAGTTGGACGTGCCTGGAAAACCTCCAGTGGGAGGCGTCCAGGAGGCATCCTAATTAGATGCCCGAACCACCTCAGCTGACTCCTTTCGACGCGAAGGAGTAGCGGCTCGACTCCAAGCTCCCTCCTGATGACCGAGCTCCTTACCCTATCTCTAAGGCTGAGCCCGGCCACCCTACAGAGGAAGCTCATTTAGGCCGCTTGTAGCCGCGACCTTGTCCTTTCGGTCACGACCCAGAGTTCGTGACCATAGGTGAGGGTAGGAACGTAGACCGAGTGGTAAATTGAGAGCTTTGCCTTCCGGCTCAGCTCCCTCTTCACCAAGACGGTCCGGTGCAGCGCCTGCTTTACTGCTGCAGCCGCCCCGATCCGTCTGTCGATCTCCCGCTCCATCTTACCCTCACTCGTGAACAAGACCCCGAGATACTTGAACTCCTTCGCTTGAGGTAGGCACTCCGTCCCCACCTGGAGGGAGCAATCCACCAGTTTCCGGCAGAGCACCATGGCCTCAGATTTGGAGGTGCTAACTCTCATCCCCGCCGCTTCACACTCGGCTGCAAACCGCCCCAGTGAATGCTGGAGGTCACGATCCGAGGAGGCTAACAGGACCACATCATCTGCAAACAGCAGAGAGGCGATCCCGAGACCCCCGAACCTGATGTTCTCCACCCCCCGGCTGCGCCTAGATATCCTGTCCATGAAAGTCACGAACAGGACCTAAACCTAACTAAGTAGTTTTGTTGTCTAAACCTAACTATGTGGTTTTGTTGTCTAAACCTAACGAAGTAGTTTAGTTGTCTAAACCTAACTAAGTAGTTTTGTTGTCTAAACCTAACTAAGTAGTTTAATTGTCTAAACCTAACGAAGTAGTTTTGTTCTCTAAACCTAACGAAGTAGTTTTGTTCTCTAAACCTAACTAAGTAGTTTTGTTGTCTAAACCTAACTAAGTAGTTTTGTTGTCTAAACCTAACTAAGTGGTTTTGTTGTCTAAACCTAACTAAGTAGTTTTGTTGTCTAAACCTAACTAAGTGGTTTTGTTGTCTAAACCTAACTAAGTAGTTTTGTTGTCTAAACCTAACTAAGTGGTTTTGTTGTCTAAACCTAACTAAGTAGTTTTGTTGTCTAAACCTAACTAAGTGGTTTTGTTGTCTAAACCTAACTAAGTGGTTTTGTTGTCTAAACCTAACTAAGTGGTTTTGTTGTCTAAACCTAACTAAGTAGTTTTGTTGTCTAAACCTAACTAAGTGGTTTTGTTGTCTAAACCTAACGAAGTAGTTTTGTTGTCTAAACCTAACTAAGTAGTTTAGTTGTCTAAACCTAACTAAGTAGTTTAGTTGTCTAAACCTAACTGAGTAGTTTAGTTGTCTAAACCTAACTAAGTAGTTTGTCTCATGAAAAAGGAGGAGTAACGTTTTGTAAGATATCATATAAACCTTATAAAGAACACGTTGGAACAACACAACTTAAGCTGAGTCTAATAAAAAACCTGTGTGAGTTTGCGGTGCCTTTATTCTGTAATAATGGATCAGAGTTCATCAGGTCAGTTAATGTTTTACATGAAAAATCAAAGTACATGATAACTTAGTCCGTCAGACAAATGTAGTAAAGTAAAACGTATACTGTATATTTACAATATAAATGATAAAGTTCTTCCTCTCTGTTTGCCCTCATGAACTGCTTTATTGAAACGTGAGGAAGAAGCAGCCATGTTTGTGAGGATGCTCCATCAGCCACATGAAGAAGAGTGAATAACAACAGAAAGAGGAAGAAGAGACGGACTCACTTTCTCCATTCAGACAGCATGTTTCCACCCTGAGGCCAAAGCAGCTCATCCAGCAGCAGGAAATGGAATCTGCAGACACGTCTCATCTCATTTATTGTTTCTACATTTTAACTCTTTAACTCGTTCTCTCATTGTTTCCTTTAGCTGTTCTGCACATTTTAAATATGTGAGCGAAGAGATGAATCAAAGAGAAAACATGAAGAAAACTGTAGTTTTGATATCATCCCTCTGATGTTGGGGACGTTTGTGTCTGGTGAATTAAACCATGTTGGTAGAAACGGGACCCGGATTAGACTCACGGAGATGTGGTTTCTCTGGTTGGATGATGTCACAGAAAGAAACAGATCTCAGAGAACAGAGAGGTTCATATAGAGCTGCAGTCTGGACAGGTGAGATCAATCTACCTGATCATCTGACCGCAGAGTTCTCCTCACATCTGAGTTCTACATGTAGAAGACGTCTAAAAACCAGACTGGACCAAAACAGTTTCACCACAATAAAACTACCTGAACTCAAGTGTTTCTGGTGCCAACATTTAGTGTTGAATAATTTTAACATGTCAATTACTGACTCACTTCTTCACAAGACAAGTGTTCTCATGTTCATCTCAGTTCTCTTTCAGCGCTCTTATTGTGAAAGGAAACAGGAAAGGAAAACAGCAAGGGTAGAGAAGGTGAAAGAGGAGAAGAAGAAGAGTGATGGCCTGAGGCAGACTGACCTCCCACAATGTAAAGATATGTTGTCTCCATTTGTAAAGGACACACACACACACACATACACACACTGTCTCGCGGTTGAACACACACTCATACAGATGCTCATTCACACCATTGCACAATCAGTGACCCACGCTCGCTCACAGGAATACACACTGATTGACACACACACACACGCACACAGACACATACACACACACACACACATGATCTGAAACTGGTATTAAACTGATAAAGGCGCGGTGGAAAAGAGGACGAGACAGAGCAGCACAGTTTGATCTCGTGAAAAATAAAGCACCGTATTTCATAGCTATCCCACGAAATTATTTCAGAAATTGCCAAAGTAATCCTGAACCAGGAAGTATAAAGACCACTAGAACTGGAGGCGGATGAGTCCAACAACCAGAGATCTTTCCTCTGTTTGATCCTCATGTGAAACCAGAAGTCTCTTTTTTTTAACTTTACTAAATCTTTTACCATCTTTTCCTCAAGACGGAAGTTTATTTTGAAAAGACTGCAATGACCTGAAAAATTAAAATGAGGCACTAAAACATGAGGAGTAACTTTCCATCAGATATCAGATGAGAAAACGGTACGGGAGCCGGGAGCGGCCAAAAAGGGTGCAGAAATAATTTCACAGGTTTTATATTTCAGATAAAGAAAAATTACAACAGCCACAGATCGGCCAGTTCAGGACTCTGTACGACACATTCACACAACATGGACACCAGAGGAACTAAAGTAAATACAAACAGTTACATTATAGTTTCATGTTTTAATATACCACATGAAACCCACAGAGTCAATATGTGTGTGTGTGTGTGTGTGTGTGTGTGTGTGTGTGTGTGTGTGTGTGTGTGTGTGTGTGTGAGGGTCGGAGGTGAGTAGGTCGACAGGTAGAAGTGGACGATGAAGGACTCTTACAGCAGAGTGAAGAGCTCTAATGATCTCTGAGAGGAGGAGGCTTAAACGCTGTCACCTCCAACACACACACACACACACACACACACACACACACACACACACACACACACGGCTCCAGGGCATGTTGGGGAGTGTCAGTTAGTTTCTCTTTAAAAGCCCACAGAAGCAGAACAGAGTCACAGGAAAGTGTCAATCAAGAGAGCAGCCGAGCAGCATGAACACACACACGCACACTCGCACACACACACACACACATGAACACACACTGTAAAAGAGTCAGTGTTGAGTCGTTCAGTTGAGTTTTTGAGACATTTTAAAAGAGAAAACTCACAGATAAGAATAAAGTTCTTCTTTAAAGTGTCAGCAGTCTTTATGTTTCACTTCTCATGATGATCTTCAATGTTTCAGAATAAACGACTCCTTCATTGTTTGGTTCTGTTCACTATGAGCCTCAAGCCATGTCCACATTACTCCGTATTTGCTACGTTTACACTGAGCGGCCACACTAAGCCGGAGTTTTGGAGCACCCTAAACGGAGGAGTTTGAAAACTCCCCCGAGATTGGAGGTGTTTGAAAACTCCGGGGTTGCGTTTGAGTGTGGACGGTCGGAAACTGATGTGTTTAGAAAAAATTACATTTTCATGCTCGTATTTATCCCTCCTCTCTTGTCGTAGTTAGTGCCTCGTTGTTTTTAGATTCTAGTGAGAAGACACGCTGCACTAACGTTTTTACTTCTTCCGTTTGGTAGCCTTGAGAGACCTTAGTCTGTAAGTATGTATTTATGAAGCATGAAAAGATGTACGAAGATATATTCTATTCGCTCTTTTAGTATAGCATTTGTGTTGTATTAAATGCTAATCGCGGTTAGCATTTCTCCATTGGCGGTAATGTTACAATTAGCTTAGAAGCTAGCTAGTCGGACATGTTACATGATGGCTAAGCAAGAGCAGAATAGAGTGAGAGACGTGTGTTGACCACATTTATGGACCATAATCTAGTAAATGTTTACATGTAAGTGTTGATTTTAAAATAAATTTGATGTGAGAGAGAGAGAGAGAGAGAGAGAGAAAGACCCGCAGCGCTGTAACTAAGTCTGAAAAATAAAACTTCTAAAACTTTTCCACGAACTGTGTTTGAGTTTATAGAGGAATATTTTAGAAGAAGATCTTAATATCAAATACAGTCTTTCATTGTTAAAGACTACTTTATTACTCTGTCGTATTTTTTTAAAACTCAGCAACCAATCTACTTCCTGTTTACACCGTCACGCGCATGCCCAGTGTACGTTAATGGTCACGTGCTGCCCGTCTTCGAAGGTTGCCGTGTGGATGCAGATCAATTTGAAAACTAGAAAATTCCTAAAGAAATTTTGACAGTGTGGCTTCTACTGCCCGAAGAAATCGCAATATATACACACGCCAATGTTACCGGTAGTGTCGTTCAGGTTCAATTGAGATAGCGCTACTCTCTTTTCTGCATTTTAGATTCATACTCTTGGATTGAAACTTGTATTTATGGGGCTTTTATTTTGAAAGGGTGGGACTGGGTGGGTGAGAGAGGGGGAGAGGAGACAGAATCATAATGCTTGACACTAAAATGAGAGGCTTCATCACAAGCATTCCAGTTAGAATTCATTCTGTGGGGCTTTTATTTTGAAATGGGGGGAGGGGGGGGGGGGGGGGGGGGGTGAGAGGGGAAAAGTCCTCTAAAAATATCTAAGACCTGAATGACTGTATGATAGAGAGAGACACAGAGAGGGAGAGAGAGACAGACAGAGAGATAGAGGGAGAGGAGTGTGTGCGTGTGTGTCTCAGTGCCTCTGTGTGTTTATCAACATCACTAATGAGCTCATATAAACACCTGTGTGCTTGGGTGCATGTTGGTGATTGGAGCACCTGTGTGTTAGAGGCTAATTAAGAGAGAGAGTGAACAGTGATTTCCAACAAAACTACCTGTCAAACATATGCCCTCTATACCAAAACCATGAGACTAATCAATAAAATATGGATACCGTGAGAGAGATAAGACTCTGGCAAACGCGGAGATGTGTTTTTTATGTTTGTGGTCTTAAAAATGTGAGCTCAAGCGCAATATGCAAAACTGGTACCGTCTGCTTTCTTTGAGAAATTAGTGGTCAGATTTAACATGGAGTCTAATGGAGCAGTTGGTTGGAGTTCATGTCGCACTGTGGCTCTTTGAGCCAAATGTGTAAGTCTGTTGGATTCCACAGACATCTGTGTGCGACAGCACAACATTTGGAAGCTTTTTGGCCAAAAATGGTGAATAAAGAGTAAACATTGTGGGAGCTGGAGCAATTTGTTTGGAAAAATCATAGAATATTTTCCTGCTCCGCTCCACTCTGACGGTTATGCTCTCACTCTAGCTCTTAACGAGCCGTGCAATACACACCCATTAAAAAATCTGAAACAGACCCAAAATTTTCCTGAAACTTAATCTGTGACTTCATGAAAACTGTGCTAGCTATCAAAATGTCCATTTGGCTCAATAAAGTTCAGCGTTTTGTCTACGTTTTAAACTTTGAATCATGTTTCTACGTTAATGTACGGCTAGTCAATATGGGCCCAAAGTTAAGTGGTTTTTTTAGCTCTCTTCACGCCGGAACCCCATTCAAGTGAATGGAGAAATTTTGCTCAGTTTTTGGGGATTTTCGGGAATTTTTGGTAAAACCGCTGGGCGAATCTCTCCGGAAAATAGATAGCACACTATTCCCGATCAGGCTGCACGTTTTGATGTATTTTTCACGCCGCTGTTGGCAACGCTGTGTGAGGAGAAGCGCGCCAAACTTAATTTTGCTCAGTTTTTCGGGTTTTTCCGGGATTTTCGGGAAAACCGGCGAATCTCTCCGAAAAATAGATACCACACTATTCCCGATCAGGCCGCACGTTTTGATACTGCCTGTGCCACAAAGCCACACTGAACTAGAAAATTCCTAAATAAATTTTGACAGTGTGGCTTCTACTGCCCGAAGAATTGGCAATATATACACACGCCAATGTTACCGGTAGTGTCATTCAGGTTCAATTGAGATAGCGCTACTCTCTTTTCTGCATTTTAGATTCATACTCTTGGATTGAAACTTGTATTTGTGGGGCTTTTATTCAATTGAACCTGAACGACACTACCGGTAACATTGGCGTGTGTATATATTGCGATTTCTTTGGGCAGTAGAAGCCACACTGTTAAAATTTCTTTAGGAATTTTCTAGTTATTATTATTATGAAGCCCGATGGATAATATACAGTGTGCTTTGGCACAGGCAGTTTTACTGCCTTTGTGCCACAAAGACACACTGAATGATGCTGAAACGCCCGTGTGGACGGAGATCGTTTCCATTTGACAAATCTGCTTCATAGTTAGAGCTGGTTCAGGTTTATAGTTAGAGCTGGTTCAGGTTTATAGTTAGGGCTGGTTCAGGTTCATAGTTAGGGCTGGTTCAGGTTTATAGTTAGGGCTAGTTCAGGTTTATAGTTAGGGCTGGTTCAGGTTTATAGTTAGGGCTGGTTCAGGTTTATAGTTAGGGCTGGTTCAGGTTTATAGTTAGGGCTGGTTCAGGTTTATAGTTAGGGCTGGTTCAGGTTTATAGTTAGGGCTGGTTCAGGTTTATAGTTAGGGCTGGTTCAGGTTTATAGTTAGGGCTGGTTCAGGTTTATAGTTAGGGCTTGCTGGAGGACTTCCTTGGATACACTGAGCTCCTCTCTCCTGTCCTCTCTCCTTCTGTATGAATTAATGTCTCATTAATTCACATTACTAACTTTGTTTCTTCTGAGTCTTTGTGTATTGTCTCCTCACATGTTTACATGGATCCTGGTTTTATCTGGACCCTGGTCCTGCTGACATCCACTGCTACTATCATTATTATTATTATTACTGAGATCATTCTCCTGAGTTGATCTCTGAGGTTTCTTCCTCTCTTCTCCTGTTTTGATGTGATGGTCAAAGGTGAGGAGATGTCACATGTGTACAGATTGTGATTTTGGGCTCTACAAAATAAATTGAATTGAATATTAGAATACATGAGACATCTTCAGGTTAGAGGGGGGGGGGCAGGTGTGAGGACCCCCCCCCCCCCTCAGATAGAGATCAGGAAACTGAGCCTCAGAGCTGCGGTTCATGTAAACAGATGGAGGTCCTGCCCTCTGCTCTCTCTGCTCCACCAGATAACCTCTGAACCTCCACGGATGCACCTGTAGTCCCCCTCACTGTGTCCTCACCTCTGTCCTCACCGTGTCCTGAACTCTGTCCTCACCATGTTCTCACTTCTGTCCTCACCTCTGTGTCCTCACCATGTTCTCAATTCTGTGTCCTCACCTCTGTTTCCTCACCGTGTCCTCAACTCTGTCCTCACTATGTCCTCACATCTGTTTCCTCACCTCTGTCTTCACCGTGTCCTCACCGTGTCCTCAACTCTGTCCTCACCATGTCCTCACCTCTGTCCTCACCGTGTCCTCACCATTTCCTCACTGTGTCCTCACCGTGTCCTCAACTCTGTCCTCACCGTGTCCTCACCTCTGTCCTCACCGTTTCCTCACCGTGTCCTCACCTCTATCCTCACCGTTTCCTCACTGTGTCCTCACCGTGTCCTCAACTCTGTCCTCACCGTGTCCTCACCTCTGTCCTCACCGTGTCCTCACCTCTGTCCTCACATCTGTTTCCTCACCGTGTCCTCACCTCTGTCTTCACCGTGTCCTCACCATTTCCTCACCGTGTCCACACCGTGTCCTCAACTGTATCCTCACCGTTTCCTCACCGTGTCCTCACCTCTGTCCTCACCGTGTCCTCAACTCTGTCCTCACCGTGTCCTCACCTCTGTCTTCACCGTTTACTCACCGTGTCCTCACCTCTGTCCTCACCGTGTCCTCAACTCTGTCCTCACCGTGTCCTCAACTCTGTCCTCACTGTGTCCTCACATCTGTTTCCTCACCGTGTCCTCACCTCTGTCTTCACCGTGTCCTCACCATTTCCTCAACGTGTCCTCACCTCTGTCCTCACCGTTTCCTCACCATGTCCTCACCTCTGTCCTCACCGTGTCCTCACCTCTGTCCTCACCGTGTCCTCAACTCTGTCCTCACCGTGTCCTCACCTCTATCCTCACCGTGTCCTCAACTCTGTCCTCATCATGTCCTCATCGTGTCCTCACCTCTGTCCTCACCTCTGTCTTCACCGTGTCCTCACCATTTCCTCACCGTGTCCTCACCTCTGTCTTCACCGTGTCCTCACCATTTCCTCACCGTGTCCTCAACTCTGTCCTCACCGTGTCCTCACCGTGTCCTCAACTCTGTCCTCACCGTTTCCTCACCTCTGTCCTCACCTCTGTCTTCACTGTGTCCTTACCGTTTCCTCACCGTGTCCTCACCTCTGTCCTCACCGTGTCCTCAACTCTGTCCTCACCGTGTCCTCACCTCTGTCCTCACCGTGTCCTCAACTCTGTCCTCATCGTGTCCTCACCGTGTCCTCAACTCTGTCCTCATCATGTTCTCACCTCTGTCCTCACCTCTGTCCTCACCATGTCCTCATCGTGTCCTCACCTCTGTCCTCACCGTGTCCTCATCAGAAGACCTCTGTAACTCACTAATTGCTTCATTCATCACTCTGATATATTTGATATTATTAATAAAATAAATGATAATAATAAACTATGTTTTCATCATATTAAACATTTATGTGTCACTCATGAACTTTCTGGAGCTTTCAGCTTTGTCTCACTGTCTTCATCCGTATTTAGTTCGTTTGTTATTATATCATATTATATAATAGTAGCTGAGGTTGTTTTGTGTCTTTGGCTTCATCAGGAGTTAAATAATCAGATTCATAACTTGATTCATAATTAATTAGATGTTTTGTGTTTCTGATATTGATTAGTGTTGTGATGACTCACTGACCTCCTCTGACTGTGAGTGTGTGTGTGAGCGTGTGTGTGTGTGTGAGTGTGAGTGTGAGCGTGTGTGTGTGTGTGTGAGTGTGAGCGTGTGTGTGTGTGAGTGTGTGTGTGAGTGTGAGCGTGTGTGAGTGTGTGTGTGAGTGTGAGCGTGTGTGTGTGTGTGAGTGTGAGTGTGAGCGTGTGAGTGTGTGTGTGAGCGTGTGTGTGTGTGAGTGTGAGTGTGAGCGTGTGTGTGTGTGAGTGTGTGTGTGAGTGTGAGCGTGTGTGTGTGTGAGTGTGTGTGTGTGTGTGAGAGTGTGTGTGTGTGTGAGAGTGTGTGTGTGAGTGTGTGTGTGAGAGTGTGTGTGAGTGTGAGCGTGTGAGTGTGTGAGCGTGTGTGTGTGTGTGAGAGTGTGTGTGTGTGTGAGAGTGTGTGTGTGAGTGTGTGTGTGAGAGTGTGTGTGTGAGAGTGTGTGTGTGAGTGTGTGTGTGTGAGAGTGTGTGTGAGTGTGTGTGTGTGAGAGTGTGTGTGTGTGTGAGTGTGAGCGTGTGTGTGTGTGAATGTGAGTGTGTGTGTGTATGTGAGTGTGAGCGTGTGTGTGTGTGAATGTGAGTGTGTGTGTGTATGTGAGTGTGAGTGTGTGAGTGTGTGTGTGTGTGAGCGTGTGAGTGTGTGTGTGTGTGTGTGCTGTAGAGGCCCCCCTGTCTTCCATGATTACCATGAAATTCTTAATGTCCAGTCTGAGTCATCCAGAGGGCGAGGAGCTCCTGGCTGTGCCCCCCCCCCCCCCCCCCCCCCGTTGACCCTCTGCTCCCTGAAAACACTGGAGCAATTTCCAGAGCAATAAACGGTTTCTACGGCAATGACAGAGGACGGCTTCGCAATGTGACCTCTGGATTTAGGAAAACAACGCCGAGACGTCCCGCTTCACACCTGCAGCAGTGTCCAGCGTTACTTCCTGTCCGTCCTCAGACCTCAGACGTCCACTTCCTGTCCTCAGACGTGCCTCAGACGTGCCTCCGTCCTGCTCCGTCTCCTCCTCTGACCCGTATCATAATAATAAAGCTCTCAGCGGTGGAAAAACCTTCAAAATTCACCGTGAAGAAAAGTATAAATCAGAGCTTTAAGGCGGAACAATGAGCGGCGAGGAGGGCGAGGACGAGGGGAGCGGCCATAATGTAAAATAGTTAAAAGCTTATTAGAAGCGCTGAAAGGCCGAGTGATTTCCACTTTGTTTCGGAACACCCTGAGCTCATCCTTTCAAGTGATTGTGAAGGAGGCAATTCAAATCTCTTTGGGCCGTATGAATGAAGGCCCCTCTTAAAGCTCCTTTATAAGCCTCCAAATTCCCCACAGGCGTCTGCCCTTTAGCTCCATTACTGATTTACCAGCATTCATCTGCAGCCTTCTGCTGCCTTTGTGCTGCTGCAGCAGCAGAAGAAGAAGACGACTACGCAGCACTGCTTCTTCTTCTGCTGCTGCTGCAATGAAACAAAAGTGAGAAAGTGTTGAAACGTGAAGCTGCAGGAATAAAAGAAATAAAATCTGAGTGGTTGATTCCAGCGGGGGAGGGGAGGGGGGGCTGTTAAACATGGAGGGCTGAATGAGGCGGGTCTCTAGGTAGAAAGGGTTGGAGGCCTGATCCCCGCTCTCCTTTCTTTCTCTTTATTTTGTCCCCCCCCCCCCCCCCCCCCCCTCTCTGCCCTCCCATTCAGATAAAGGGGTGAAGAAATTCCAAGTGGGCCTATTGGTGCTGTACTTAGATTAATTAGGCTCTCCTTTAGAGCCCATTCAGCCCCTCTCTCAGGCGGGGGTGTCCCCCCCACCAAGAGGAGAGTTTTCACACCCATTTGCATTTGTGTTTGTGAGCTTCAGAGCTGCAGAGAAAATATTCTTTTAATGGCTCTTTCACAGCTTTACGCTGTTTTCTTTGGCCTCCATTCACGCCAGCAGCTCTCCACTGGAGTGTGTGTGTGTGTGTGTGTGTGTGTGTGTGTGTGTGTGTGTGTGTGTGATGAAATGAGAACGAGAAGGTGTGATGACTTCTAGAAGAGTTCATCGATCGTTTTAGAGAACAAACGTGTTCCTGAAGTTTCATCTTCATCTCCTTGTCGTTGCTCTGGTATAGAACTCGTGCACGCTGTCGGAGCACAAAGTAGTGCACGTGACACAACAATGGGTCGGGGGGGGGCTTAATCCACACCTTTGGAGAGGGGGACCCCTGATCCTAAATCCTATGCAGCCACACTCACACACACTCACACACACACACTCACACACACTGCAGGTATCAACAGGTGCTGCAGACTTTTATCTCTGTGTAAATAAAATCAACTGACCTCAGAGCAGCTCATGACGAGATGGATGTGTTTCCTGCTGCACCTGCCTTTAACACACCTGTGTGTGCGTGAGTGTGTGTGTGAGTGAGTGTGTATGTGTGTGTGTATGAGTCTGTGCGTGAGTGTGTGAGTGAGTGAGTGTTTATTAGTGTATTACACTGACTCCATTCTTCTTCACTGCTATAAAAGGGTGCAGCTCGAGGGTGGCCTGGAGGTGAGGGGTGAGGGGGGAGAGGAGGAGGGGGGGAATAGAAACAGTGTGTTCTAGAGGCTGAAGACCCAGAGGTCGCCTGTGAACATCAAGAAAGAGATTCACCTCAACCTTCTGACACGTCTCCCTCCTCCCCTCCTCTCCTGTCCTCCCTCCTGCCCTCTCCTGTCCTCCCTCCTCTCCTCTCCTGTCCTCCCTCCTGTCCTCTCCTGTCCTCCCTCCTCTCCTCTCTTCTCCTCTCCTGTCCTCCCTCCTGTCCTCTCCTGTCCTCCCTCCTCTCCTCTCCTGTCCTCCCTCCTCTCCTGTCCTCTCCTGTCCTGTCCTCTCCTGTCCTGTCCTGTCCTTTCCTTTCCTCCCTCCCTCCTGTCCTCTCCTCTCCTCTCCCCTCCAGCGTGTCCTGCTGGAGGTCATAGGTCAGAGGTTCAGGTACCTCAGAGTTACCTGTCAGTCATCATCATCTTCATCATCGTTTTCAGCTTGTCTACCTGCTCAGGTCCAACCGTCCTCCAGCTGAGACTCACTGGACTCATCCCAACACGTGATGAGCTCATGACTGGAGGAGATTATGTAATGTGTACTAATGTGTATTCATGTGTATTCATGTGTATTGACGTGTATTGACGTGTACTAATGTGTACTAATGTGTATTCATGTGTATTAATATCTACAGGTGGATCTTTTTATCTTGTTCTTCAGTTTATTATATAATATACATATATATGTATATTTAATATATTTATGTATATATCCAAACACTCAAGGTATTGATTTGATAAAAATGAAAGCTGAACTTTTAGGCATCAATATATATAAGTAGAATGTATTGATCAGCAGCTCATATTTCAGTATCTTTTTATACTTTTACAAACTAGATGTGAAGCTGAACTCAAACCTGATGTGAAGTTATTTGGTCCTCATGAGCTGCTGCTGACGTTCCTCTGAGCAAAGCATCCAGGCAGTAAACTGGAGGTGCTTTTACAACAAAAGAGCCTCCTGCCCCCCCCCCCCCCCCCCCCCCCCCCCCCCATCAATGGCCGCCCTCCAGGTCAGAGGTCAACTCAACCTCTGACATCCAGCTACTGTTGTGAGGATCCTGTTACCTTCTGAGTCCGACTGCACTGGTCCCAGATCAGATTGATCCACAGAAACCTTGACGGGGTCTGTAGTTCACGTGGTCTCAGAAGTCCATCAGGACCTGAATCCACTTCATTGATACAGAGACACCTGCTGCTGCTGCACTGACACCACTTTTATTGATCCTCAATGGGACAAGACCAGGACCTGAGGGATAAGATAGACCAGCACTTTCTGTTACTGAGGCAACGAGGGTCCACAAGAGTCCACAAGAGTCCGCAAGAGTCCACAAGGGTCCTCAGATGTTCGTCTGAGCCACCACTATGTTGTGGTCTGAGCTGAACTCTCAGACCAAACAGGACTACGATGGTCGTCATGTGAAGACAGAGAACTTCTGCAGAGATGTCCGTCCTCCTGCATCACAACATGGTTCTTTAAATCCAGGTGAGAGGAACTGGTTTCATGTCTCACACCTGCCTTGACTGACAGAGGGGGATCTGGGTGATGGGGGGGTCATCTCATCCCTCTGAACATACTAAGTAGGTGTGAAGGGGGGCGGGGGGGGGGGGGGGGGGTTACGTGAGGCCAACAGGCACCGAAGTGTGCCGCCTGGCAGCCAAAAGGCTGATCCTGAATGGGCAGGCAGGAGATCTGGCAAAGCTCCTTGCAAAATCCCATTAGCTCCTCAAAACCCCAAAAAGGAACTTGTTGCCTCGGCTGAGCTCAACGCCCCCCCCTCGGCTACATCTCTGTCTCTTTGTCCACCGTGTCTTTTTCTTAGATTTTATCACATTAGTTCCACTGGGAGCTGGAAATCGGCTGCAAACACGACACGGGGGGGGGGGGGGAGTGAAGGAGGGAGGTTTAAATAAGAAAGCCGTTGCCTTCCTTTTCTCTGAAGGAATTTCAATTACATTACATTTTAAAACATATGTTCTGTTACATTTACATTTTAAAACATGTTCTACTACGTTTACATTTTAAAACATATGTTCTGATAAGTTTACATCTTAAAACATATGTTCTGTTACATTTACATTTTAAAATATATTTCTGCTCCTTTTACATTTTAAAACATATGTTCTACTACCTTTACATTTTGAAACATGTTCTGTTACATTTATATTTTAAAACATGTTCTGCTACGTTCACATTTTAAAACATATGTTCTGCTACGTTCACATTTTAAAACATATGTTCTGCTACGTTTACATTTATAAACACTTTCTACTATGTTTACATTTTAAAACGTGTTCTACTGCGTTTACATTTTAAAACATTTTCTGCTACGTTTACATTTTAAAACATATGTTCTGATAAGTTTACATCTTAAAACATATGTTCTGTTACATTTACATTTTAAAATATATTTCTGCTCCTTTTACATTTTAAAACATGTTCTACTATGTTTACATTTTGAAATATATGTTCTGTTACATTTATATTTTAAAACATATGTTCTACTATATTTACATTTTGAAACATGTTCTGTTACATTTACATTTTAAAACATATGTTCTACTATGTTTACATTTTGAAACATATGTTCTGCTACGTTCACATTTTAAAACATATGTTCTACTATGTTTACATTTTGAAACATATGTTCTGCTACATTTACATTTTAAAACATGTTCTACTACGTTCACATTTTAAAACATGTTCTACTACGTTTACATTTTAAAACATGTTCTACTACGTTTACATTTTAAAACATGTTCTACTACGTTTACATTTTAAAACATATGTTCTGTTACATTTACATTTTAAAACATATGTTCTGCGACATTTACATTTTAAAATATATGTTCCGTTACATTTACCTTTTAAAACATATGTTCTACTATGTTTACATTTTGAAACATATGTTCTGCTACATTCACATTTTAAAACATAAGTTCTGTACATTTATATTTTAAAACATGTTCTGCTACGTTCACATTTTGAAACATATGTTCTGTTACATTTACATTTTAAAATATTTCTTCTACTACATTTACATTTTAAAACATAAGTTCTGCTACATTTACATTTTAAAACATGTTCTACTACGTTTACATTTTAAAACATATGTTCTACTACGTTTACATTGTAAAACATGTTCTATTATGTTTACATTTTAAAACATATGTTCTATTACGTTTACATTTTAAAACATATGTTCTTCTATGTTTACATTGTAAAACATGTTCTACTACGTTTACATTTTAAAACATATGTTCTATTACGTTTACATTTTAAAACATATGTTCTACTACGTTTACATTTTAAAACATATGTTCTACTACGTTTACATTTTAAAACATATGTTCTACTATGTTTACATTGTAAAACATGTTCTATGTTTACAGTTTGAAACAGGTGTTCTACTACGTTTACATTTTAAAACATATGTTCTATTACGTTTACATTTTAAAACATTTGTTCTGCTACGTTTACATTTTGAAACATGTGTTCTATTACGTTTACATTTTAAAACATTTGTTCTACTACGTTTACATTTTGAAACATGTGTTCTACTAAGTTTACATTTTAAAACATATGTTCTCCTATATTTACATTTTAAAACATATGTTCTGTTACGTTTACATTTTAAAACATATGTTCTGTTACGTTTACATTTTAAAACATACGTTTACATTTTAAAACATATGTTTTGCTACGTTTACATTTTAAAACATATGTTTACATTTTAAAACATACGTTTACATTTTAAAACATATGTTCTATTATGTTTACATTTTTGCCTCAAATGTCGATCGACTACCAGGTTAACTGATTACAGACATTAATGACCTTGTTGTCTAAACTAACAGCTGCTATTTTAACAATTAGTGAGCGGCGTGTCCAGCTGTGTTATCAAACCTACGGAGCGGACGTCTGAAGTCACGGTTTGGGGCTTTGAGGACGACGGACACAAAACATGCATTTTTTATTTTCTTTAAATTTTCTTATATTCTGCTCTGTTATCTTATTGTATTGTATATATTGAGCATCTTTCATCTTCATATTTTTATGTTTACTCTGTAACTTCGTTTGCTGCTGCTACAAACAAATTTCCCCCTGGGGATGAATAAAGTATACATATATCTATCTATCTATCTAAAACGGAGGACTCTCCTTTTATTAATTGGAGATAAATCTTAGCTGAATTTCAGGAGCAGGACCAGCCACTCCCCCACTTCTAGAAATACCTACCCACTCTAAGCCTCGGCTTGCTCTCGCTTTCCACATTCGAAACCATCACGCAGAAAGAAAAAAAAATTATAATCTTACCTTGCCTTAAACATGGATCTGCTATTCATCAGCCCATCTCACGACGACAATCCCCTTGCCTCCTCAGAGGCCACCCGTAAATTCCAGGGAAGCACTCAATCTGCTGCCCTCCCCAAAAACCCCAGGGACACCCACGAGATGCCGGCAAACGCCACCGGGAGTGTCCAGGCAGCTCAACGCCGCCAAAACATAGACAACGGAAATGCAAGTCCCCTGTCTCCTCCTCCGCTCGCTCCAGACTCAGCGCTTGGGAATGAATCTCCGACGACTCCAGCTCCCCATTACGCCACGTCCAAAGCCGCCACCACCGCTCCCGCGCCCCGACCAGGTCCCCCGTCGAAGACGCACCAGCAGAAATCTCCGACTGGACCGTAGCCCGCCTGCTAAGAGCATTAAAAGAGAAGGGGATTCCTCACAACTTTCCAAAAGTCACGTCTAGTAAAAAACACAAACGTAACTCCATCCAAAACACACAGGCGTAACGTCAACGACTGTGACGCAACCACGAACCCCCCAAGCCCCGCCCTGCCACACACAAAGTTCCGGGTTGCCAGGTTCGTAGCGCATCACCTCTCATCCCCCTCCACTACCTCAGGCAAACTCAACTTTTCACAGCTGCACCGGGATGCTGACTCTCTTCCCCTCTCCAATTTCCCCAGCATTCTACCCCAACTTCCGGCTTGGATTTATCAGCCCGTACTTTTGCTGCTCCTTCACACCACCCTTCGTCTTCCTTCTACCCCAGCACCGGGTTGCCAGGTCTCCTCTGTCCCCCTCTCTCACCCATCCACAGTGCCCATCACTGCCGCCGGGCTGCCAGCTTACTACCTTTCCGCCCCCTTACCTCAGGCGCCTCCAGTGACCTTCCCCAGCACAACAAGGGTCGCGGCTTACTCTTATGCCCCACCCACTATGCAGACCCCTGGCACCGGGATGCCAGTTCCCACTTCTTCCTTCCCTACTCTCCAAACATCCCATGCTCTCTTTTCCGGCACCGCTCTGCCCCCTCCTCTCTTCCCCATTCCTCCAACCCAGCAGCCCCACGGTCACACTACCGGCACCGAGATGCTAGCCCCCTTCCTTCCATTTCCCCCGCTCCAACCACACACCCAGCACTTATCCTTGGCATCAGCGATTCCTCCATTCCAAGCAGTCGCATCAGCCAAACTTGGCAGGAAAACCATCTACTACAGCAGCTCTCTCTAGCCAGGGCATCTGGCACCGGAACGCCGGTGCCCCAAGCTATCCACCTCCAGCAATCACATCAACCAGCCTTAGGAGGGGAACCCGGGTCGGGCACCTGGCTCTAGGATGCCAGTGCCCCCGCCACCTACTTCCAGCAAACACAGCAAGTCGCCCTATCCGAGGTACCTGGCACCGAGATGCCAGAGCCTCCCGCCACTTACTTCCAGCAACCACAGAAAGTTGCCATAGCCGGGACACCTGACACCGGGATGCCAGTGACCACTGTCTGCCACTTCCAGCAACCACAGTAAGTTGCCATAGCCGGGACACCTGACACCGGGATGCCAGTGACCACCGTCTGCCACTTCCAGCAACCACAGTAAGTTGCCTTAGCCAAGGCACCCGGCACCGCTCCCTCTGCTGTTTTTGGGGGGTTTCCACGACAGAAGACGTTTTGCCGTAGATCAGCCCTCGGACCTCGCAAGCAAATGCCAAGTCGTTTTCCCTTCATGCTACAAAATCTGACCAATAGTAGCCGCAGCCATTACGTGGGGCCACGAACGGCCCAGAAAGTCCATCTCTTAACTCCTGACGACCTAGCTGTCGTTTACCAAATCATCAAAGGATGCTGCGACACCCATCCGTCAAGGGTGCGTTCTCGATGCGGCTCACATCTGGGCCACCGCAACGCCATGGCTTTCTTGTTTCTCATTCCAGAAGTTCAGAAGATCTGCCCTCCTGCAGACACCCGTCCAAGATCGGTTACTCACCATCTCCGACCATCTAGCCATCATCATGGAGATCGACATCCCCATCCCAGAACCCAAACTCACGCGCACCATCACTCTCCGAAATATCAAGTCTGTCTGCCCTTCATCCCTGTCAGCCTGTCTCACTGAAAAATTCTCCACACTCTCCCCCTCCCTTAGCCCTTCCCCCTCAGACCTGGTCAACCTCTACAATAACACACTATCCTCCTGCCTTGATCAGCTTGCCCCTCTCAAAACCAGAACTGTCTCATTCACCCACACTGCTCCCTGGTTCACCCCTGAACTCCGCCTCATGAAATCCCGGAAACGCAGACTAGAACGACTCTCCAAAAAAACCGGCCTCACAGTTCACACCCTGGCGTACAAGGAACACATACAGCAATACAAACTGGCTCTAAACTCTGCTCGCTCCACCTACTACTCTGGCATCATCCGCTCTGGTTCCACCAACCCCAAGGTCCTCTTCTCCACAATAAACAAACTCCTCAAACCTATGGACAATCTCTCCCACTCCTCCACAGCAGAGAAATGCAACTCCTTTCTGACGTTCTACAAAGCTAAAATCGACACCATCTACAACCAACTGGCCACTTCCAGCCCTGCTTTGTCCAACCCTGTATCTGCAAATCCTCCACTAACTGACCGGTCACTCTTCCGATTCTCTCTCATCTCCCCCTCGGATCTCAATAAATCACTCTCTGGCATGAAGACTCCGACCTGTGACCTCGACCCTATCCCTTCCACTTTAGTTATGGCCTGTCTCCCGGCCCTCCGCCCGCACCTCCTCTCTGTCATCAACTCCTCCCTGTCTACTGGCTCCGTCCCTCCCGCCCTCAAACTCGCCTCAGTCACACCCATCCTCAAAAAACCTGGCCTTGACCCCAACATTCACAACAATTACAGACCCATCTCCAATCTCCCTTTTCTGTCTAAAATACTGGAACGCATTGTTGCCCATCAACTGAAAACTCACCTGGACTCAAACCAACTATATGAACCATTTCAATCCGGATTCAGATCTCATCACAGCACAGAAACTGCCCTCATCAAAGTCACCAACGATCTCCTCCTCTCCTCTGATGAACACTCCCTCAACATCCTGATACTGCTCGACCTCAGCGCAGCCTTCGACACCATCAACCACTCCATCCTCCTTTCACGTCTCGAGTCCTCCCTCCACATCACTGGCACAGCCCTCTCCTGGTTTAAATCATACCTCTCCGACCGGGAACAGTTCATCAGCATCAACAAATTCAAGTCTGACACAGCCCCAGTCTCTCAAGGTGTCCCCCAAGGTTCAGTACTCGGTCCCCTCCTCTTCATCCTCTACCTGCTCCCCCTTGGTGACATCATACGCCACCATGGTCTCCAGTACCACTGCTATGCTGACGACACCCAGCTCTACATCTCCACCAAATCCATCACCCCCACCATCCACTCCACCATCACCAACTGCCTCACAGATATAAAAACCTGGATGCAAGCAAACTTCCTCAAACTCAACACCGACAAATCTGAAGTCCTCATCATCGGCCCCAAATCATTAAACAATTCCCACCACGACTTCTCCCTCTGCATCGATGGCATCACTGTTCCTGCCTCCACACATGTCCGTAACCTCGGGGTCATCTTCGATCAAACTCTCTCATATGAACGCCACGTCAATCACATCACAAAAACCGCCTTCTTTCATCTCAAAAACATCGCCCGTCTCCGTCCCTCCCTCTCCTCCGCAGCCGCTGAAACACTCATCCACGCCTTCATCACCTCTCGACTGGACTACTGCAACAGCATCCTGTACGGCTCACCCACCAAAATCATCAATAAACTACAATACATCCAGAACTCAGCTGCCCGTCTGCTCACCCACTCCCGCACCAGAGACCACATCACCCCAGTCCTTCAAAACCTCCACTGGCTCCCCATACAGCAAAGAATCCAGTTCAAGCTCCTCCTCATCACCTACAAAGCCCTCCACAACCTCGCCCCTTCATACCTTTCGGACCTCCTGTACCATCACATTCCCAACCGCAACCTCAGATCTGCTGACGCCAACCTCCTTACCCCCCCTACTCTGTCCAAGCATCGAACCTGGGGGGACAGGGCCTTCTCCGTTGCTGCCCCCTCCCTCTGGAACTCCCTGCCCCAACACCTCAGACATTCTTCGTCACTTGCCACTTTCAAAACTGCACTAAAAACTCACCTATTCAAATCTGCTTTTAACCTCTAAAGTCAGTCATGTTTGTTTTCGTTCTTCCTTTTCATGTTTATTTTATTTTATTTACTTTTTTCTTACTGTTATGTCGTATATTTTGTTCTTATTATAAATGCTTCTATTGTTTCTGTTTTTAACATGTAAAGTGTCTTTGAGTGCCTTTTAAAGCGCTATATAAATAAAATGTATTATTATTATTATTATATCCAACGCTGTCTTTAAACCCATAAATCCTTACTCGATTTTGCCGACCATCGATCAGCAGATCTTCCCACGCCTACCAACTTTACACTCGCCAGCTTCAATGACCTGTGCACGGGCAGGCAACCCTGCTTTCTCAGGAGGACTTATTTTGGGGATCTGCAAGGCCCGGGAGCCACAGTGGATCCTCAACTAAGCCTCCCCCAAACCGCTACTGGCTAATCTCCAGCAACCATTCCTCAACGCTCTCCAGTACGACAGAGACGTCAGCCTCCAGCAGAGCTACGAGTGAGAACAGACAACAACGACCATGAGGGAACGAGTGAGAGACATGTGTTGACCACATTTATGATCCATAATCTAGTAAACTATTATGTGTAAGTGTTAATTTTAAAGTAAATATGTGTGAGTGAGAGAGAGAGATAGAGAGAGATGAAGACCCGCAGTGCTGTAACTAAGTCTGAAAAATGTAACTTCTAAAACTTTCCAAAACATGTGTCTGTTTGAGTTTATAGAGGAAGATTATAGAGGAAGATCTTAAGTATAAACCATGACCTTTCATTGTTAAAGACTACTATATTACTCTGTCGTATTAGTGTGGATGGAGCCTCAATAGTTTGATCTGAACTGGATCAATAAGTGAACTGTTTGTGTGATCAATAACTGGTAAACACAGATGTCATAGAACAGTAAATAACCGTTCCTCGTAAATAGAGTGCAGATGAATAAAATGACCGTTATTTGTTGTTAATAAATGCTCAATAAAATGTGAAAAAACAGACATATGTCAAAATACATCAGAAATACATCAAAAATACATCAAAGCAGCTCCATTTAATCATTCATGTCAGTAAGAAAACTACGACACAATAAACACAGAACATGTAGTTTGAATTAGAAATTAATTTACAGCTTTAGTTCGTTGTTTTACAGTGTAAAGACATTAACGGAAACGTTTTCAGCAGGTCTGAGGTGAGTTCTGGTTCTG
>NW_027466477.1:5027500-5035000 GCF_050575085.1 Anarhichas minor
GACATCTAATTCATTTCTCGCGCCCCCCCCCCCCCCCCCCATTCACTCTCACCCCAACGCGGCCCTAATCCCCCCCCCTCTCTGAGGATCAGATCTGTGGCGATCAGTCGTGTGACCAAACTACAGCTTTAGTGTTGGATTGTGGTTTCTACTTTTCAGCTGCAGCTCTGAGTGTTTGTTGAGGATCTCAATGCTTAAGGTTGTGACCTCAGTTCAACAAGTCACATTTATACTGACGACGCTTCATATCATCTTCCTTTGTCACCGGTCTGGATCCACTCAGCTGTGTCTTCACCTTTATGTAACATAATGTTTAAGCTTCACGATCCTCCAGAGAAAAAACACAAACACATTTTTATTCTGTCAGTTTTTAATCTGTGGTTTGAGTTGTAGAAGATGTGAATATAAGATGTTATCATCTGCATAAAAATACACAAAAGAGATTTTAGAAGTCTGTATTAATGTAGTTTATGTTGGTTTTAAATACAATTTCTGATCATTCACTTTAATATATATTTTACTTACATCACAGATTCAAGTTATCAGTATTTAATTTCACTTGTTGATTGGAGTTGTTACTGTTTATATCATTTCATTTCCCTCTAAGTGATGAACTCACTTTGAAGACTTTTGCAGACAAAAGCGTGGGATCGTGAAATACTGTACTCCTGTGATCTTGTGATCATGTGATCGTGTGATCGTGTTGATCGTGTGATCGTGTTGATCTTGTGATCGTGTTGATCCTGTGATCCGGTGATCGTGTGATCTTGTGATACTGTGATGCTGTGATCTTGTGATCATGTGATCATGTGATCATGTGATGCTGTGATCTTGTGATGCTGTGATGCTGTGATCTTGTGATGCTGTGGTCTTGTGATCTTGTGGTCTTGTGATCTTGTGATGCTGTGATCTTGTGATGCTGTGGTCTTGTGATGCTGTGATCTTGTGATGCTGTGATCTTGTGGTCTTGTGATCATGTGATGCTGTGGTCTTGTGATCTTGTGATCTTGTGGTCTTGTGATCATGTGATCTTGTGATGCTGTGGTCTTGTGATCATGTGATGCTGTGGTCTTGTGATCTTGTGATCATGTGATCTTGTGATGCTGTGATCTTGTGATGCTGTGATCTTGTGATCTTGTGATGCTGTGGTCTTGTGATCATGTGATCTTGTGATCTTGTGATGCTGTGGTCTTGTGATGCTGTGATCTTGTGATGCTGTGGTCTTGTGATCATGTGATCTTGTGATGCTGTGATATTGTGATCGTGTGATCCTGTGATCAGACTCCACTGATCAGTTGTCAGTGATTAAAGTAGAGAGATGAATTGATATGAACGATGATGCTCTGGAGTTACAGACTGAATGAAAACATCTGTTGCTCCCATACACCGGCTCTGTTTCAAAAGCGTGGTCCGAGGCTTGCAGGAGGCCGTGTGGACGACATTCGAGGGTCCACAACAAAATACCTTAAAGCTGCAGAACCACACGTGTATAATTCATAAATACATCAATATAATTATAATAATACATATGCTTTGTTATCAGAGTGTGTTCTGGAGCTTCAAAAGAGGAATTTAAAACATAAATATAACATGATGTTAGACATGTTATAACATAAAACATAATATTAGACATTATAACATAAGTCAATGTAACTTAAAGATTATATGTTTTAACCTTCTTAACACTAGCCCTATTTTTAGGCCTCTGCTCGAAAATTGCATACCCATACTTAAAAGACTGTAAATCTGTAACTACAAGGTCTATTTTAATAATTTTGATACTATAATAAAGGTAACACTTGTGAGATTAGTTCAGATGTGTAAATATTGTGTATATGTTACTGGTTAATAGTGAATGAAGATGGCACACAGCTCATATTGAAAAGTTTCAGGTTCGCCTGAAAAAAAAAAGCACTTTTATTGAAATTATGCAGCTGAAAGGCTACAAACACTCCCAAATCATAGCACAACATGTCAGGAGTTTGATAAAGTGAAGCAAAAAAAAAGTCAGAGAGGTTTTAGTACAGAGAGGTCGCAGGAGGTCGAGCAGATTTGTCATTTTGGAAGCAGCTGTTCCATCTGTTCCATTGTACTTTCACATTTCACTTTTGCATCTCACTTGTTTTATCACTAATAGTGTTCAATCTATCCAAAATACAGCAGTTTGGCTTCATTTTGAGAGCCTGAGGCCTCTCTAAACCCTGTCTGTGTCTGTGAACCACGGATTCTCGTCTGCCTGTGTGTATGTGAGGCTTATCCCAGACTATGACACCTCTTTAGACGCGTCAGAGTCACAGGAATGCAAGGGTGGTAACGTGGGCTTGATTGACAGTATCGTTAGAGGGGGAAAACAGAAACGCGCCGTGCGTCGCCCTGCATAAAAACTGATTCGCAGAAAGTGAATTCCCTCCCCCCACGGCCCCCCAGCCTTGTCTGACCCCCCTTACACCAGGAAACAGTTGAAAAAACACAGGAAATACATAGCAACAGTGTTTTAGCCGGCAAATACGGAATATGAATCCTTTTTCTTCATGAATCATCTCAAGGTACGAAACATTTATGTTTTTTTTCTGCGGTGGAGCGGCTTGGTTTTGTGGTGCTTGATGGCTGTATCTTTGTATCTTTGTATCTTTGTAACGGTTTCACGGAGAGAAATATGATATCTCTGGATTCTGTGTCAAATTCTCGTGCTCTGAGATATATTGGTCGGCCGTGCTAGCCGTTAGCCTTTTGTGAGAAGAGCTCTCCGGAGTGCATGGCTCGCTGAGTCATGGCGAAAAATATGTGATATTGTGGTAAATATCCTTGTTGATTATATTACTTTGTGTATAATTGTGTTTGCAGTGTGTAAAATGGTTTATATGATTATGTTGCCCAGAATCTCTTCGTTAAGTCGGTATATAGCATGTGTGTAGCATTAATTATATTAGTTTCTGAAAAGTGCATTGTGCGACACGCTGTATGCTAGACTTTCTCCGTAGCCCCCCCGCTCCCCCAGCTCTCGGGTTAAGAAGGTATGCTTTTTAACATAAAACATAATGTCACATGATACAATGAAACACAACATGACAATACATTAAATATACTGTATCATTTTACTAATAAGTACCATAACATCAAATATAATATGTAAAGCCCTCAGTGAGCATGTGCTCTTCCACCGAGACACAGTCGCCTGCAGTGTTATGATTTTATAAAAAGACATGAAACACAAGATGAGGAGACTCCCAGTGAGTATGATTATTATTCAGATGTTGTCGCTGTAACTCTGTGAACAATAAAGTTTGAGTTGAATCGTTGCAGCATCACAACATTCCTGAGCGTCTCAATGAGATTTAGATATCGAGGAAGTTCTAAAAAGCTAGTTAAGTTCTATTCAGCGCTGAAAGGCGAAGTGTTGAGAAAGCCAAAATGAGAGTATAAAGAGCGCGGCGGCGGCGGGGGGTTCGTGGTGAAGCGAAACATCGGCATTATGCCCCCCCCCCCCCCCCCCCCCCCCCCCCCTCCCTCCACATGGCTGAAGGCTTTCACTCGGGGACAAAAGATATCTAATTGAGAACAAACTGTCAGTGAAAGAGACGAGACCGTGACCGGAGAAAGGGGCTGGTCCGGGCCGTCGGCCAGCACCGAGAGCCCGGCCAGCTCCGGGGCCCCGGGCTCGGTCTACCGCTGGCCCCTCAGACCCCCTCAGACCTCCTCAGACCTGTTGTGACTGACACAAGAGGCCACAGAGGATAACACGCGCAGTGGCCTCCAAACAAAGGCCTTTCACAGCAGACACAGTCCGAACTCAGCCGACTGTCAAGTGTAAAGGACGAGACGCTGAGACAGATAAGTGTGAGGTCTGAGGGGGGGACAGGGGAGGACCGGGGAGAGAGCACCGCTGCAGGCTGATCTGAAGACACTCAAAGTGCAGCTACATCTGCTCTCATGTTATTAACTTTGAAGTTATTAAACGCAAATTTAAGTTTAAAATTATTTCTCGAGAAATAAAAGACCTAAAAACACAGTTCAGACATAATCAACAGACAGGTGGTGGTTCAGGACTCCCAGAACCACCACCTGTCTTCAGGTCTCAGAGTGAAACAGACACCTGTATCACTGCTGGATCTTGGAGTCCTGCTCATCCTGCTGCTCCTGCTGCTCCTGCTGCTCCTGCTGCTCCTCTGTTTGCAGGGTGAGATGAGGAGCAGCTGGATGCTCATTGTGATGCTCACAAAGCGGCTGCGGGAGAACAGAGGACACTTTAAGAGACAAAGACGTATAAACAGAGAAGCAGCTCTGAGGACTCATCTGGTGAAGAGGTCATCAATCAGACTAAAGGAATGTCTGAAGACCAGCAGCTCAAGAAGAAGAAGAAGAAGAAGAAGAAGAAGAAGAAGAAGAAGAAGGTATCTGAGCGAGGAGGTGTCAGACCTACGCTTTGTTTAGACTCTTGTGTGTCGTCATGATCCTCCACAGGCGACGTGTGAGCTCTGAACACGTGTGAATGTGTTTATGCTCTCTGACAGTTTGTTTCACAAGAGGACAAACAAACGAAATGAACTGTGAAGAATCAAAAAGGCAACCAGTGGAACTCAAAGTTATGACCATAGACTGTAGGTGTAACCGACAAAACACCATAAACCTCTCCTATAGAGAGGAGGGATTATAATTATCTGTAAACTCATATCTCATATTCATGGACTACTTTATTGTCTTAATACAAACCGTGTAAAGAAAGAAGTCAAGTATGAAATATATTATGAAGAAACAAAGGTTGAACATCCTGTGAACCTTTTGATTTGGCTGCTAAATATTTACTTTTGTTAAAAATACATCAATACAATGTCACAAGAAACGTCACTACAACGTCACTATAACGTCACCACGACGTCACAACAATGTCACTACGTCACTACGTCAATACAACGCCACTACAACGTCACTGCAACGTCAATACAACGCCACTACAACGTCACTGCAACGTCACTGCAACGTCAATACAACGCCACTACAACGTCACTGCAACGTCACTACAACGTCACTACAACGCCACTACAACGCCACTACAACGCCACTACAACGTCACTACAACGCCACTACAACGCCACTACAACGTCACTACAACGTCACTACAACGTCAACACGTCAACACAACGTCACAACAATCTCACTACGATGTCACAACACCGTCACTATAACGTCAATTAGACGTCACAACACCGTCAATACAACATCAATTAGACGTCACAACACCGTCAATACAACGTCAACATAACGTCACAACACCGTCACTACGATGTCACAACACCGTCACAACGATGTCACAACTCTGTCACTACAATGTCAAAACAACCTCAATACGTCAATAAGACGTCACTAAGATGTCACAACGACGTCGCTACGACGTCACTACAACATTAATACGCCATTAATACGACATGCCTTATAAACATCAAAACCACTTTTGATTCTATTCACATCATTTTATGGTTAGTGATGGAGTCCGCCATTAATCAGGATCCAAACTGACATGACAGGAAGTGAGACAGAAGACTTGTCTTTATTATATCTCTCTCTCCTCTACACATGCATTCACTGATATTTAACGTGCTCTCCTAAAATGTCTTCTCAGGTCGGTATTATCTGCAGAGCTACTTTTGTATTTGACGAATCAGTTTCTAATGAAAGTCTTCGTAGAGACGAGGACGAGTCAAACAAACATCTTTTGAGTCTTTAGTGAAACTTACACATTGATACGAACATTACATTACAGAAATAACATGATCTTTTACAAAAAAAAAAAAGGACAAAAGCTCCTCAAAAGTACAGTAAACACTATTCATACACATCATCGTGTTCTAGAAATGTTTATATGAAACATTCTAGCTCAGAAACGTCGACGTTCATCAGATCTGTGGTTTACAAAAACATTGTTTTATGTGACTGGTGTTCATGAAACTCTGTGGACAAATAGATATAAAGCACCACATTTCAACTTCATATTAATAAATATGTGAGACAGGACACTAAAATAACTAAAATAGAGATTTATGAAACCCCTCCCTGACTTCACATTTTGTTTTGGAAACAAACATCCCGATCAGCTTCCTGTGTCCACCGTCCCATCAGCGTGGACGGAGGGACGGACGGACGGAGGAGGACGACGTGCTAATTATTCCTCCCCTCTAAGTCCTCCCATCTGTCCCCGTTTTCTGCCGGTCTGAGCTTCTTTCACAGTGGCTGACAGGAGCCTGCAGCCCACAAACACAGAGCTGGTGGGGGGGCCCCACATTGTGTCGCTGCACACCAAAGCACTTCTCTATAGCTTTTTGATTGGCTTTCAATCCCCACACCACTGACAGGGCTCTGTGTGTCTGTGTGTGTGTGTGTGTGTGTGTGTGTGTGTGTGTGTGTGTGTGTGTGTGTGTGTGTGTGGTGGGCTTAGTAAGGAGATTTAGTGGAGGGGGGGCACAGAGGTGATTTTTCAGGGGGAGGAGGAGGAAAGTAAAAACGGGGACAGATGGGGCTGATTGTTGCTCTCTACGCAAATTAAGGAGCGAGACATCTGCAGGGGGGGGACAGAGATGTAGACACTCTGAGTATCTGCATGATATTAACGTTGAGAGGAGATGCAGAGATTCAGTCAGACTCACATTACAATGCAGGAGTGCGTGTGTGTGTGTGTGTGTGTGAGTGTGTGCGTGTGTGTGCGTGTGTGTGCGTGTGTGTACGTGTGTGTGTGTGTGTGTGTGCACCATCATATAGTCCATTTCCTTTCTTTTCGCCATGGCAACAGAACACCCTGGTTTCTGATTGGCTGCTGCAGCATCAGTGTGTGAAAAGATGTTACAGCTTTCGACCACATCTTACTGCCTTCTTCATCACATGACCTCAGTCACATGACAGCAGGTGGTCAGATATGACGAGATTAGACAGTATCAACATCCCTTCATTTCTCCCACTAATAATAATTAGTAACAACAATAACTAGTAATAGAATAATAATAGAACAATAAATTAATAATCTCCCTTTTACAGGTAAACTCTATCGTTCTTTTCAAATTCTTAAATGTGTGAACATCTTGTTAAAGATCAATAAATATTTAGATTTATTTGAGTTATTAAAACATTTCTCAACGCTGAGTTCACAAAGTCTGAACTCAATGTGAAGAAACTTTTTATAGTTTTCACATTTCAAAGATCTGGAGTTATTTGTGTTTACAGTGTGAGACGTCTCAGAGACGATGTTCATGTCTCTTTATGTCCTCAGAGGACGACTGAGCTCACAGCTCGTCTTCACTCTGAGACGATGGAGACGGATCGATGGTGCACTAAACTACCAAAATAAGAGTTGTGACTGAATGAGGACAAAAAGAAGAAAAGAGGAGGGACTCTCTCTGCAGAGGTCAGAGGTCACAGTATAGACGAGCAGTGTGCTGGATGTAATGTGAGCACACACCACACACACAAACACACACACACACACACTCACACTCACACTCACACACATACACA
>NW_027466477.1:5040000-5060000 GCF_050575085.1 Anarhichas minor
AGATGCTTGTTTGAAGGAGATGCACTTATGACTTCTGGTGACGAGTAATTCTCTTGAATATGTTGAATACACTTATTGTAAGTCGCTTTGGATAAAAGCGTCTGCTACATGACTGTAATGTAATGTAACATGACTACAATCAGAACAGGACTACTAGTACTACTACATTGTAATGTAGTACTTTAATGTAGCAGGTGAGGCTGGGAAAAATCACATCCAGCACCCAGACTATCAGCACTGGACCCCCCAGGGATGTGGTCTAGCACCTGGACTATCAGCACTGGACCCCCCAGGGATGTGGTCTAGCACCCGGACTATCAGCACTGGACCCCCAGGGATGTGGTCTCTCCCCACTGCTCTTCTCCCTCTACACCAACGACTGCACCTCAGAGGACCCGTCTGTTAAACTCCTGAAGTTCTCAGACGACACAACGGTCATCGGCCTCATCAGGGACGGTGATGAGTCTGCGTACAGACGGGAGGTTGAACAGCTGGTCCTCTGGTGTGGTCAGAACAACCTGGAGCTAAACAAGCTCAAAACTGTGGAGATGACTGTGGACTTCAGGAGGAGCCCCCCAACACTGCCCCCCCCCCCCCTCACCATACTCAACAGCACGGTGTCTGCTGTGGAGACCTTCAGGTTTCTGGGATCCACAATCTCCCAGGACCTGAAGTGGGCCCCCAACATCGACACCATCAGGAAAAAGGCCCAGCAGAGGTTGAACTTCCTGCTCCAGCTCAGGAAGTTCAACCTGCCTCAGGAGCTGCTGGTCTTGTTCTACTCCACCATCATCCAGTCTGTTCTCTGCTCCTCCATCTCTGTGTGGTTTGGATCGGCCACCAAACAGGACAGGAACAGACTACAACGGACTGTCAGGTCTGCAGAGAGGATCATTGGTTCCAGCCTGCCCTCCATCCTGGACTTGTTCACCTCCAGAGTCAGGAAACGGGCTGAAAGATCACTGCAGACCATCACACCCCGGACACAAGCTGTTCACCTCCTCCCCTCTGGTAGGCGCTACAGAGCTCTGTACGCCAAAACCACCAGACACAGGAACAGCTTCTTTCTGCCGTCACTCTCATGAACAATGAATCAGACATGACTGCACTACTACCTCTGTTTGCACTGTTACCACCTCAATTCCATTGCCATTGTTGTTTATAGGTTTATGTTTACATGTGTGTGTATATATATATGTACATATATATACACACTTTTTTTGGGATATATATTTATACTCATATTGTATATAGCTGTTAAATGTTTATACCTACATCCGCTCTACTTTTTTATTCTTTATATATATATTTTCTTGTTTATTGTAAATTTGTGTTTGTACATTGAGAGCGAAGTGGAAACCGGAGACAAAGTCCATGTATGTGTTCACACACACACACACATACACATACATGGCCAATAAACATGATTCTGATTGATGGCAGTACTACTACATTGTAATGTAGTACTTGATGGCAGTACTACTAGATTGTAATGTAGTACATGATGGTAGTACTACTACATTGTAATGTAGTACTTGATGGCAGTACTACTAGATTGTAATGTAGTACTTGATGGTAGTACTACTACCAGATAAACTGTCTCAGACTCTCATCACTGTTGAAACGTGAGTGTCTGCCGCCACCTGCTGGTCACTCAGAGCATCACTTCCTTTAAACATTTATGGATTCATATTTAATGATCACACTGAGTTCAGCTTCCTTTGGGTGGAACGTTTTATTGAGTTTTTATTATAATAAAGAGATTACAAGATATAAGAAAGTAGAAAAACATTTTCTTTAGAGAATCAGAAAGAAAAAACTAAAATACTTTTTATGAATTATCTTCACAATTTAGCACATTCCGTTTTTTAAGACGTTCATCAGAAGTACAATAAACAGTGTAGTAGTATAATACTTTATTTAACAATAGAAAACAAACAATAAAATATGATGAAACAGACAATTAAGAGTAAAAATAAGTATGTTATTTAAGATATTTAAAGAGAAGGATGTGTAAATGTCTGTTATTGTGTAATAAGTGTAATACATATTTAATCTCATTGACCTGATAACACATGTCATCACTATGAAATAACACTCAAAGTTTAGCTCCTTTAGTTTAATTAATAAATGAAGATTTGGCTCATTCCTGGTAAAAGTCAATCATACTTCACGTGTTTGATAGTTTAATAACTATCAGAGGTCCAGATGTGGAAACATCAGTTCAATGAGTCGAAGCTTCAACGATGAAACCTGAATAATGAAAATGTTCGGACAGAAATATTGATCCATCAGAAGCTCTTCAGTGAGCGAGGATCTTTGAAATGTACTTTGAAGTTGCAGCTTTATGTATTTGTTGTACTGTGTATATATACGTGTTGTACTGTGTGTTTATGTTGACGGCTGCGCCGGTCAGGATATGAAAACACTGACTACCCAAACACAGTCAGCCCCCACCTTTGCTGCTCTCATACTCAGCAGAGCTCGTCCCCGCTTCCGCGGCCACGCGCTAGATGCAGGCGCCTCCTACATCCGCTTTCAGTGGAGGACAGGATATAAGCAGTGACATTTCGTTCTGTTTTCAGTTCAACTTTTGCTCTCTTGCATGAGCTTTGGACTCCACATTGCAATAGGGTTTCCTATTGTAGTGTGTTTCACCCCTCTATACACTTCTCTGAAGGGTTCCTTTGGTAGGAAGTATCTTACATTTCAATATAATACTGTGAAGGGTTCCTTTGCTAGGTATTCTAACACGACTCTCTAGAGGTATTTTCCCTCCGGTAGGAGTCTAAACTGTCCATTTATTTCCATTGTATATCACACAAAACGATTCTGCCTTAAACTGTATTAATCTTTGTGCCATAACCTGTATCTTACTTTCATAAAATAAAACCAACAACCTCTGTAATACGAGGTTGAAAATCCACATAAGAGGGGAGTCCTGTTTTAAAAGTACTTTTAAGTGCTTGGTCCACGGCATAACAAGGCGCAGAACGCTCCTGGTGGCCCTACTCACTGACGTCCCTGCAGAGAGTGAGTAGGAGACTTCAGACTAAAAGACATAACAAGTAAGTGATCACAACCAGGTTGCTATTTGCGTATGGTAGATCCACCGGTCTTGTATACAATAACTATGGTAACGAGATAAGCCCCATTAAATGATTGGGCATATCTTATCCCATAGTGAAAGGACTTCATAAAGCTTAACCAGTCATCCCACTGCTTCACATAACGTAGCACATAACGGAGATACATAGGATTCTAACGCGGGTTATTCAGGGTTACGTTTTATGCAGAAATCTATCTGTCGTAAAGTAATCTTGAAGCTGGAGCTTCCCCAGGCAGTATAGAATGTAAGTAAAAAATATACTTTCAAACACTAGACTGTACGACCACTAAGCCGACCCAGGGAGCTAGTGGCTGGTAGAACAGCATAGCAGGTCGCATCCCGATACATTTATATTTGTTGTACTGTGTATTTATATTTGTTGTACTGTGTATATATACTTGTTGTCGTGTGTGTTTATATTTGTTGTACTGTGTATATATACTTGTTGTAGTGTGTGTTTATATTTGTTGTACTGTGTATATATACTTGTTGTAGTGTGTGTTTATATTTGTTGTACTGTGTATAGCCAATCAGCGCCCTCAAATAGATTGTGAGTGAGGGATGAGGAGGTAAGGAAACATGAGAACACTAGGGTAGGGAGTGAGGGATGAGGAGGTAAGGAAACATGAGAACACTAGGGTAGGGAGTGAGGGATGAGGAGGTAAGGAAACATGAGAACACCAGGACACACATGGAGAACTCTGTCAAGCTACATATTAGGCAAAGTGAACATCTTCTCTTCTACATAGTTGTCCTCAGTCTCATCTGCTTAACTTGGTCATGGAGGCATCAACATGTAACTGAGATTATTATATATATGATTATTGAACACTCTTAGTGATAAGAAAAGTGAATATTTAGTTATATAGTATATAAAATTAGTATACAGCAATGCAACAGCTGGTTCCGAAAATCATAATTTTGATTTTTATGACCATTTATGCTGGCCTGCTTCACTCAATCGAAGTAAAATATGTTGTGGGGACATGTAACACGTGTTGTTCTATGTCTGTGGTGTATTTTTAGGCTTGCAGCTGCATTATTTAAAAAAAATATGTTCAATACAAGTGCTTTTTTTCAGGCGAACCTGGAAATCTTTCAATTTGAGCTGTGCCATAAGTGTATCAGTTATTAACCAGTAACATATACACAATATTTACACAATTCAACACATCTCACAAGTGTTACCAGTATTCTAGCATCAAAATTATTAAAATAGACCTTGTAGTTAGAGCTGGGGACTCTCTTGAGTATGGGTATGCAATTTTTGAGCAGAGGCCTAAAAATAGGGCTAGGGTCCAACAGGTTTTTGATCTTTGATAGAGTAATGTGGGTTCATTAACCCTCAATTAAAATGATTTATGTTATAACAGAAATGTGCTTAAATATCATTTTACATTTATTTAACTGCATGTACAATATTTTAACACTTGAATAAACAATAATCAAATGCAGAGAGTTATTTACCAATATGTTAGGAGTAGTTACATTTACACAGTCTTACATTTACAACCGGCCCTTTGAGGGAAACCGTGATGCTGATGTGGCCCAGAGTGAAAATGAGTTTGACACCCCTGATATACAGAATATTATTATATGATATATATATTATTATATGATATATATATTATTATATGATATATATATTATATGATATATATATTATTATATGATATATATATTATTATATGATATATATATATAATATATATATTATTATATGATGTATATATTATTATATGATATATATATTATATAATATATATATTATTATATGATATATATATTATTATATGATATATATATTATATAATATATACAGTTGTGTGAAAAAGTGTTTGCCACCTTCCTGATTTCTTATTTTTTTGCATGTTTGTCACACTTAAATGTTTCAGATCATCAAACAAATTTAAATATTAGACAAAGATAACACAAGTAAACACAAAATGCAGTTTTTAAATGAAGGTTTTTATTATTAAGGGGGAAAAAAAATCCAAACCTACATGGCCCTGTGTGAAAAAGTGATTGCCCCCCCCCCCCTGTTAAAACATAAATTAACTGTGGTTTACCAAAGTAATTGAGATCTATCAGTCTGGAAAAGGTTACAAAGCCATTTCTAAAGCTTTGGGACTCCAGCGAACCACAGTGAGAGCCATTATCCACAAATGGCGAAAACATGGAACAGTGGTGAACCTTCCCAGGAGTGGCCGGCCGACCAAAATTACCCCAAGAGCGCAGCGACGACTCATCCAAGAGGTCACAAAAGACCCCAGAACAACATCCAAAGAACTGCAGGCCTCACTTGCCTCAATTAAGGTCAGTGTTCATGACTCCACCATAAGAAAGAGACTGGGCAAAAATGGCCTGCATGGCAGAGTTCCAAGACGAAAACCACTGCTGAGCAAAAAGAACATAAAGGCTCGTGTCAGTTTTGCCAGGAAACATCTTGATGATCCCCAAGACTTTTGGGAAAATACTCTGTGGACTGACGAGACAAAAGTTGAACTTTTTGGAAGGTGTATGTCCCGTTACATCTGGCGTAAAAGTAACACGGCATTTCAGAAAAGGAACATCATACCAACAGTAAAATATGGTGGTGGTAGTGTGATGGTCTGGGGCTGTTTTGCTGCTTCAGGACCTGGAAGACTTGCTGTGGTAAATGGAACCATGAATTCTGCTGTCTACCAAAAAATCCTGAAGGAGAATGTCCGGCCATCTGTTCGTGACCTCAAGCTGAAGCGCACTTGGGTTCTGCAGCAGGACAATGATCCAAAACACACCAGCAAGTCCACCTCTGAATGGCTTAAGAAAAACAAAATGAAGACTTTGGAGTGGCCTAGTCAAAGTCCCGACCTGAATCCGATTGAGATGCTGTGGCATGACCTTAAAAAGGCGGTTCATGCTCGAAAACCCTCCAATGTGGCTGAATTACAACAATTCTGCAAAGATGAGTGGGCCAAAATTCCTCTACAGCGCTGTAAAAGACTCATTGCCAGTTATCGCAAACGCTTGATTGCAGTTGTTGCTGCTAAGGGTGGCCCAACCAGTTATTAGGTTTAGGGGGCAATCACTTTTTCACACAGGGCCATGTAGGTTTGGATTTTTTTTCCCCCTTAATAATAAAAACCTTCATTGAAAAACTGCATTTTGTGTTTACTTGTTATCTTTGTCTAATATTTAAATTTGTTTGATGTTCTGAAACATTTAAGTGTGACAAACATGCAAAAAAATAAGAAATCAGGAAGGGGGCAAACACTTTTTCACACAACTGTATATTATATAATATATATATTATTATATGATATATATATTATATAATATATATATATTATATAATATATATATTATTATATGATATATATATATTATATAATATATATATTATTATATAATATATATTATTATATGATATATATATTATTATATGATATATCTATTATTATGATATATATATTATATAATATATATATTATTATATGATATATATATTATTATATGATATATCTATTATTATGATATATATATTATATAATATATATATTATTATATGATATATATATTATATAATATATATATTATTATATGATATATATATTATATAATATATATATTATTATATGATATATATATTGTTATATTATACTGAGACTATAATAAGATGTTCTAACGTGTTTGTCAAAGTGTTATTTTCTGCTTTTTTTCATGATGGAATAAAGGTTAAATATTTAACTGTAAAGTAGTAATACGTGTTTGATACCTTAATGTTTCTGCATTAAATCATTCTGAGATGTTTGCTGAAGTTGATTGATGTGGCTCAGCCCTACAGAGAACATGTTCACCAGCTCCACTGAACACACGTATTCATATTAAACCGTTCGGTACGAGGCATACAAACCGAACAATACGTTTGAATAATACTAGTGCATTTGGAAAATGCAGAAGCTTAAATTGTGTGAAATATAATGTTTCTGCGCTCATGTAGGAGACAACGGGCTGTGACCTCTGACCCCGGAACAAAACAAAAAACAAAAGCGAAAACAGCTGAGGCTACGCACATGTGTTCTGGGAGGCTAAGCTAAACTAGCGTAGCAGGAAAACAGCAGCACACAAGCTACGAACTCTCCCCGCAGAGTTTAGCTGTTCCTACTGATTCAAACAGGACTAAAGCAATCACCACACAATCCACATTCCTCCAGAACATCATTCCTGCTTTGTTAAAGAAAACAAAACCCCAAACACATTCAAGTGTTAGAGACAATAACTCCGTGCATGACGGGTTGCTTCTTAATTAATGGACAATGCATATAGTCCAAATCTCTATAATTAACACAATGACAGGAACAAACTCACAAGAACCAGTCACATATATTCATATGACAACAAAGCAACAAATCAATCCAGCAGAGCTGCAGCAACACGCATTCTGCTGCACACTGGAGGGCCATTCACATATTAGATGTAAAAACAAACGCAGTTGACTTAAAGACAAACTCCATCCTCCTTTCTTTGTTGACTAAGAGTTTAATCCGGTTAAATCCCAACTCACAAATCTGTTTCTCCTCCTTCAGCCATTGAGTGTTAAAAAAACAAAGCTAGGTAAAATAATAATAATCTACACCAAGCACAATGCAAAACATGTCATAATTTCTTCCATATCTTTCAATGTGAACTCTCACTACTCCGACTAAGCTCTGCTGGCTACTTTAAGTTTTGTTTCACGATAGTCACGTGCTCGCCCACTGACCAATCACAGCACACGCTGCACCTCACTGCAGAGCTGCACCTGAACACTGAGCTGCACGTAATGCTGACGTACTTGTAGACCAGCTAGCAGCTCTGACACGTCAAAGAATACACCCAACATGTCAAACTAAAGATCTGATTGGTTGAACACTATGACAATCAACAATATCGTCCCCATTCACTTAAACTGCACATGGATTCACTTGTGAGTCTGCAGGCCTCTGCCTCTGTTCTTACCTAGAGACACAGAGGTGAGATCTGATTGGATAAAAGCTCTACTTAAAACAAGCTGCACTGGAAGCAGAGCAACTGAGGAAGTCAGTAGCTGTGCAATGAGAACATAAGATGATGGGGAAAATATTATTATAAATTATAATACATGTAGTGTATTTAAGAACAATTATTAAATTATAAAATAGATATAACTTTGTGATTCTGTTCAGGCCAGCAGAGAAGGCCTTGCAGGCTCTGACGGCCCACCACTGGGTTAGAGTCATAGTGGGACTGTGTAATGGGAGGACTGGTGGAGAGACAAGACACTCTTCCTCCATCACATGACAGACTTTATTTATTACATTTAGTAGTATTAGTACTTTGTAATGTACTACCATCAGAGTTAAAATACAGAGGAACACTTCATACTTTGATATGTACAACGGAGCAGTCACCATTAAAACCATTAAAACCAGTGGAACGTTTGATCCTCAGACAACTTCTGTTTTCCTCACTGACTGTTTACAGGATGCTCTTTATTATAATCATTACAGTACACTGTTTATATATATATATAGTTAATATTCCAGAAATCAACATCTTCAACATTTTATACCAACAGGAAGTGATGTAATCTGAGTCTGATGAAGACGAGAAGAAGACACTGAACTAAAGAGAATACAAATCTAATATGTATTATAGCACAATATAGCATAATATAATATAGTATAAAATATTATAATATACAATAATATAATATAATTAGTGCTGGGCAACGATTAAAATATTTAATCTCATTGTTATGGCAAAGTTCAATAATGAATTCAAAAGTAGTGTATTGTGCACTTTTATTTTAAAGTACTGCTATATGAACAAAAGGGCAATAACATTTGGTGTAAACACTTTAAATACATCAGGTTGTTGTTAGCAGCAGTGTTCTCTTCACACAGCAGCAGTTCTATCTCTTCACTATCTGTGCTCAGTGTGTGACTGTGTGTGAAACGTTCCACTGTGCAACAGGAACATGTTGGCATCTTATTCTGTAAACCGGATGTTCATCTGAAGAAACCGGATGTTGACTTACGTTAATATTTCCGCTAACTTTCTTAGCTCATTCTTGAGGCTCATACGTGACGTCATTCGTTGAGATCCTAAAGGTGCGTTCACACCAAACGCGACACGAACGCACCTTGAGAACGTTCCTCAGACCGACATCTTCCACAACACTAACCTGCAGTTTGTCTCCACTCCTCTGTAGCATGTGTTAGCTTGTGTTGCTTTAGTTTATCTCTACTTCTCCCACACGCTGCATCAACGTAGTCTGAAGACTTCCTCCACCGCTGCCAGTGAGCAACGCACTTTACAAATAAAAAAATGCGTTAACGCGCTATAAAATAATTGTCGGCGTTAATTAATGAATGCGTTAACGCGATAATAACGCGTTAATTTGCCCAGCACTAAATATAATATCTAATATAATATTCAGTCTTCTTCACTTCAGTCTTTTAGCCACAAACCAACAGTGATGTCACTCAGGTCAGGTGACCTCTCAGCCAATCACAGTGGAGGTTAAACTCCCTCAGAGTTCTCCTGAATCCTGGTCCTCTAAAAACCAGCAGAGTCTTCCTTCAAATGAATCCTGTCCTAAATATTATCATTAATATGTTCAATCAAACTCCTGATACATTTCTGTGGTAGAGCAGATGTTCGGGATCAGCAGATGATGGGGATCAGCAGATGATCGGATCTGGGACCTGCAGCCTCTTCAGAGAAGTTCAAAGGTATGATTGATTAATGTGAGGGTATTAATAAGATGTTGGAGGGTTCTGTCTCCTTATTGTGAATGTCCTCCTGTTTTTTAGGAGCTGAGAGGAGCTCTGAGTCAAAGCTTTCCACCTGACTCTGGAGAAACCTTCACACATTTAGCTGTAATAAAGTCCTCTTTTCTCTCAGACGTCATACGGCTACTGCTCCTCTTCCTCCTCCTTCTCCTCTTCCTCCACCTCCTCCACCTCCTCCTCCTTCCTGGTGAAAGCAGAAGACAGCTCCTGCAGAAGTAGCTCCTGTGATGGAGTACAGACTCCCTGAAACTGCTCCTTCCTCCTCCTCCTCCTCCTCCTCCTAGCTGCAGGCTGCTGGGAGGCATTCAGGTCTGCTCCACCTCCTCCTCCTCCTCCACCTCCGCTCAGCTCCAGAGTTTCCTCGGCGGTCCGAGCCGGGTGGTGGACGACCACGTGGTCCGAGTGTCCGGTTTCCAAAGGAACCGGTCTGAGAGGCAGGCAGTCCAGGACCTCCTGGGTCTCGGCGGCGCTGCTGGACAGGAAGCTGGTCTCCAGAGACTTGAGGACCTGAAGACCAAAGTCTCCGACCTCCTCGTAGAGCGGCTCGGGGAGATCAGGAGACTCAGAGCGCTCCTCCTCCAACAAGTCCTGCTGCACCTTCATGGGCTGGAGGTCAACACAGATATCAGTGTATATGTATATAGATCAATATATATATATTATATACAGTATGTTGATCTATATATATATACAGTATATATAGATATCTATATATGATATATAAATCATATATACTGTATATATATATATGATCAATAAGGCATCAAGTCATTCACCTCCACAAGAAATTACTCAATAAGTACAAAATAAAAGTCTAAAATACTTACAAAGTACAAACAAAAGTATAAAGTACTCACAAAGTACAAAATATAAGTACAAATACTCACAAAGTACAAAATAAAAGTACAAATACTAACAAAGTACAAAATAAAATATCAAATACTCACAAAGTACAAAATAAAGTATCAAATACTCACAAAATACAAAATAAAGTATCAAATACTAACAAAGTACAAAATAAAGTATCAAATACTCACAAAGTACAAAATAAAGTATAAAATACTCACAAAGTACAAAATAAAGTATAAAATACTCACAAAGTACAAAATAAAGTATCAAATACTCACAAAGTACAAAATAAAGTATAAAATACTCACAAAGTACAAAATAAAGTATCAAATACTCACAAAGTACAAAATAAAGTATCAAATACTAACAAAGTACAAAATAAAGCATCAAATACTCACAAAGTACATGGAGAGAGTCCTTCTGTCATGTAACTTTCTCTGCAGAGAAAAATATATAAAATGAATTATTGAAGAAAATAATCTTTTCATTTTGCTTCAAACAGATAAAAAGTTACTTTCTGTAAAAAAGTATTTTAATACTTAAAAGAACAACTTTAGATATATTCATCATCAAGATGAAAAACACAAACATTGAAAACTAATTCAGTCAGAAACAGGAAGAATAAATGAGTAGAAACTATCTACCTGCTCTGTTTATAACAACTTTATGAACGATTAAAGTTATTACTACCTGCTCTGTTTATAACAACTTTATGAACGATTAAAGTTATTACTACCTGCTCTGTTTATAACAACTTAATGAACGATTAAAGTTATTACTACCTGCTCTGTTTATAACAACTTAATGAACGATTAAAGTTATTACTACCTGCTCTGTTTATAACAACTTTATGAACGATTAAAGTTATTACTACCTGCTCTGTTTATAACAACTTTATGAACGATTAAAGTTATTACTACCTGCTCTGTTTATAACAATTTAATGAACGATTAAAGTTATTACTACCTGCTCTGTTTATAACAACTTAATGAACGATTAAAGTTATTACTACCTGCTCTGTTTATAACAACTTAATGAATGATTAAAGCTTGTTTCCTGACCAGCGTCTGATTGGCCGACAGCATGCTGCTGTTGCTCTCATCTCCTCTGATCGGGACGAGCGGCATCGTGCCAAACTTCTGCTTGGAGATGTCTGAGGACGAGTGACGCCTCAGGACCGGAGGACCCGGGTCCTCGTTCTGGAAAACAAGATCCAACAGAGACCCGATGAGACCTTTAGATTAGGGACCGCTTCAGTCCTCTAGAAGACAGACTGATCTCAGGTCTGATGCTGGATCAGAAAGATTAGATTTAATCTGACCTGAGATATAAACCTGATCCTGGATCAGCAGGTTTAGGGTTAATCTGACCTGAGCCTTGAGGAAGCTGGTGATCCAGTCCCACAGTTCGGCCTCACAGCTGCAGCTCAGAAACCTGAGAGACAGAAACGTTATTGATCTCAGGATATGATCCATAAATGAAACTATAAAGGGGATACATTTCCTGTCATGTGATCGATGATACAGCTGTGACATCACAGGGTTAATCAATAATACAGCTGTGACATCACAGGGTTAATCAATGATACTTACAGCTGGTGTTTGTGTGACATCACTGTGAATCCCCACCTGCAGATAATAGAAAAGAATAGAATAGCCTGTCCTCATTCATGAAGAAACACGTGTTGTCTGATCAATGTGAACTCTACACACACACACACACTGAAAAACAACAATGTTCTAACATTTTTAAATGACAAAGTCACCTTAATAATAAAATGTCAGACTCTGAGTGTCTCTCATTGTCTCTGAGTGTCTCTTATTGTCTCGCATTGTCTCTTATTGTCTCTCATTGTCTCTCATTGTCTCTGAGTGTCTTGCATTGTCTCTGAGTGTCTCTGAGTGCCTCTCATTGTCTCTGAGTGTCTTGCATTGTCTCTTATTGTCTGAGTGTCTCTGAGTGCCTCTCATTGTCTCTGAGTGTCTCTCATTGTCCCTGAGTGTCTCTGAGTGTCTCTCATTGTCTCTGAGTGTCTCTCATTGTCTCCGAGTGCCTTGCATTGTCTCTGAGTGCCTCCCATTGTCTCTGAGTGTCTCTCATTGTCTCTGAGTGTCTCGCATTGTCTCTGAGTGTCTCTCATTGTCTCTGAGTGTCTTGCATTGTCTCAGAGTGTCTCTCATTGTCTCTGAGTGCCTCTCATTGTCTCTGAGTGCCTCGCATTGTCTCTGAGTGTCCTCACATTACCTGGTCGGAGCCTTTAGTTTCCTGCGGATGCCGATGTAGATCTTCATGGACTTCAGAGACCACTCCTTCTCTGGTTTGATGCTCTGAACAAGGACACAGACCAGTGAGGGGACGGGGATATGGAGTGTCTACTGGTGGACACAGAGAGACATGTCTCTCAGAGCGTTACCTTCTTGTCCTTGAGCAGCAGCAGCTTGTGGTTTATGATCTGGAACGTCCTCTCCTGGAACTTGTTGCCCTGAAGGAGCTTTGGAGGTTCTTCACGACACCTCAGGAGACCGATCTTCATGATCTCACTCTTATAGGCTGGACACAAAGACAGGGACAGACAGGGAGACAGAGAGAGACAGACGTGATTGATTCAGTCTCACATCTGACAGATTAGAACTTTGTAGCCTGAAGTTAATATTATTGATGGATGATATTCATCATATATTCCACTTTCAGCTCTGTGTAACTATACTACACATTATACTACACATTATACTACACACCATTTCTACACACTATGCATGTGTGTGTAGTATGGTGTGTTGTATAGTGTGTAGTATAGTGTATAGTGTGTAGTATAATGTGTAGTATAGTGTGTAGTGTAGTGTGTAGTATTGTGTAGTGTGTACTATAGTGTGTAGTGTGTCATATAGTGTGTAGTGTGTGACGTACAGGTGAGGATAGTGAGTCCGTCCCCTTTAGGAACTCGCTTCACCACCAGGTAGGCGGAGCTCGGGTCGGCCATCTTGCACCATTGCAGAGCCTGTTCCAGGACTCTCTCTTTGGGGTGTAACGGACGCTCTGACACAACAACAACATTATCATCATCATCATGATCATGATCACCATCAACAACAACAACAACAACAACAACATCATCACCATCAACAACAACAACAACATCATCATCAACATCATCATCAACAACAACAACATCATCATCACCATCAACAACAACAACAACAACAACAACAACAACAACAACAACATCATCATCATCATCATCATCATCATCATCATCATCAACAACAACAACATCATCATCATCACCCGTCAGGTAGAATGTCCCAGGCTCCCTGAACTCACCTGCAGGAGTCTAAACTACCTGAGAGAAATCAGTGGTGATAAGGTGAAATATAAACAAAGTGCAGATAAAGGATTTGTCTCCAGAGGACTTTAAAGAGGAAAGTAAAGTAAAGTAAAGCTTCCTCTCTCTCCTTTCTCCAGTGAACTATAACAGGAAACACCTGTTCAGGTAAACAGGCTGAGCTGAACCAGATCACACAGAGACAGACCCGACCTGCTAAGAGGACATGACGAGACAAACCGCTTTGTCCCCCATTGAGCTGCTCACGCAATCAACAACCCTCAAAACAAAGTAACCAGTGACAAATGATTTGTGGATTAGAAGGGAAACATGAGAGAATCTGTCGCACTCTAAGATGAACTAAAGAGTGACGGTATAAAGGAGTTGATTAGTGAAAGATGCTTTGAGACGCCTTCAGACACGTCGACTGGTCAGGGCCACCTCTCTGAACCACTAATGTGGCTTCATAGTGAACCCCTCAGGTGTGTCAGAAAGACAGACAGGTGTACAGATGTCTTGCTGTCTCACCCAGCTGTCCGTCCTCAATGGCCTCAAATGTCATCCAGACATCTTTGTCTCCGGTCGGGACGTTCCTCATGAACAGAACCTGATTGGTCAGCTCCTCAGCACACATGGTGGGAGACACCTGCAGGTCACATCAATCAGCCAACACCTCCTGCTGTACCACGTTATTAATAATGAGTTAATAATCAATATTCACACTTACTTTGAGAGTGATGCAGCAGTCTGGTATCTTCAACTCCAGATAGACCTCAATGATCAGATCACCAGCCTGAGACAGCTGCACACAGAGACCTCATCAGAGCTCACTTACTCATCAGCTTATTGACTACTTATTATCAAACTATTAATATCTCTAACTTGTGATAAACATATTACTAACATATCTTTAACTTATTGTCAACTTATTACTAACTTATCACCAACTTATCACTAACTTATTATCAATTTATTACTAACTTATTATCAACTTATCACTAAATTATTATCAATTTATTACTAACTTATTATCAACTTATCACTAAATTATTATCAATTTATTACTAACTTATTATCAACTTATCACTAAATTATTATCAATTTATTACTAACTTATTATCAACTTATCACTAAATTATTATCAATCGATAACTAACTATTCTTTAACGTATTTTCAACTTATCGCTAACTTATTACTAGCTTAGTAGTGATTTATTATCAACTTATTACTACTCTTTCTTACAAACTGAATACGAATCATTAATATAGATGTATTACATTTAATACACGTTCATTACTGACATTTTCTGACCAGAATCGATCAAAGCTATTAACTGAAAGCAGTCCGTCCACAGAAACTGGGGATCAATATTTTATTTGATGCCTTAAAATAAATGATCTATTATTTATAGTGCTGGGCAAGTTAACACGTTATTATCGCGTTAACGCATTCATTAATAGATGCCGACAATTATTTTATAGCGCGTTTACGCATTTTTTTATTTTGAAAGTCCGTGGAGGAAGTCTTCAGCAGACTACGTTGATGCAGCGTGTGGGAGTACACGGAATACACGGCGTTACAACGTGCACCAGCTGTTGCTCTGCCTGGAGACTACTGGACATCTCTGCGGTAAAGTCAGCAGACACTCTTAGTGCACCTATATGTTGAAATTCACGGTAAACGCATCAAACGGCACAGATCGGGAGCGAGCGAAGGAGAAAGTTAGCGGAAAGATTAACGTGAGACAACATCCGGTTTCTTCAGACGAACATCCGGTTTTCAGAATAAGATGCCAACAAAGTATGAATTATATTCACATTAAGTATAAAACATGCTGCATCTCGTGACTTAAAGGGAAAATATACATATGATATAAGAAGGATATAATATAAGAAATATGATCACTACTGTGTAAAGGGAATACTGCTGTTAAAAAGCACCTGATGTGTTTAAAGTGTCCATCCATCCATCCATTTTCCACCGCTTATCCGGGTCGGGTCGCGGTGGCAGCAGGGCAAGCAGGCCGACCCAGACCTCCCTCTCACCGGCAACATGTTCCAGCTCATTCTGGGGGATCCCGAGGCGTTCCCAGGCCAGCTGGGAGATGTAATCTCTCCAGCGTGTTCTGGGTCTTCCCCGGGGTCTCTTCCCAGTTGGACGTGCCCGGAAAACCTCCAGTGGGAGGCGTCCAGGAGGCATCCTAATTAGATGCCCGAACCACCTCAGCTGACTCCTTTCGACGCGAAGGAGTAGCGGCTCGACTCCAAGCTCCCTCCTGATGACCGAGCTCCTTACCCTATCTCTAAGGCTGAGCCCGGCCACCCTACGGAGGAAGCTCATTTCGGCCGCTTGTAGCCGCGACCTTGTCCTTTCGGTAACGACCCAGAGTTCGTGACCATAGGTGAGGGTAGGAACGTAGACCGAGTGGTAAATTGAGAGCTTTGCCTTCCGGCTCAGCTCCCTCTTCACCAAGACGGTCCGGTGCAGCGCCTGCTTTACTGCTGCAGCTGCACCGATCCGTCTGTCGATCTCCCGCTCCATCTTACCCTCACTCGTGAACAAGACCCCGAGATACTTGAACTCCTTCGCTTGAGGTAGGCACTCCGTCCCCACCTGGAGGGAGCAATCCACCGGTTTCCGGCAGAGCACCATGGCCTCAGATTTGGAGGTGCTAACTCTCATCCCCGCCGCTTCACACTCGGCTGCAAACCGTCCCAGTGAATGCTGGAGGTCACGATCCGAGGAGGCTAACAGGACCACATCATCTGCAAATAGCAGAGAGGCGATCCCGAGACCCCCGAAACTGACGTTCTCCGCCCCCAGGCTGCGCCTAGATATCCTGTCCATGAAAATCACAAACAGGACCGGTGACAAAGGGCAGCCCTGGCGGAGGCCAACACCCACCGGGAACGTGTCTGACTTATTGCCGAGAATGCGGACACAGCTCCTACTGCAGTCCTACTGTTTAAAGTGTTTGTAAATCAAATGTTACTGCACTTTTGTTCATATAGCAGTACTTTTAAAATAAAAGTGCGCAATACACTACTTTTGAATTAATTATTGAACTTTGTCATAACAATGTGATTAATCGTGATTAATCGCAAAAAATCCATGCGAGTAATCGCGATTAAATATTTTAATCGTTGACCAGCACAAATTATTTAGTGATGTTTTTATTATTAACTATGTGTAGTTGTTAATATTGACACCATGACTGCAGTGAAGTACCTGAGTGTCCTTCCAGGTGGTGATGAGGCTGATCTCAAGCTCGATCTGAGTCTGATGCTCCTCATCGATCTGAAACAGGACCAGAGGTTCACTGGGTTATTCAGTTTCTACGTCATAAAGAGGACTCAGAGTTGTAGTGGACTCAGAGCTGTAGTGGACTCAGAGCTGTAGTGGACTCAGTGTTGTAGTGGACTCAGTATTGTAGTGGACTCATAGCTGTAGTGGACTCAGTGGTGTAGTGGACTCATAGCTATATTGGACTCAGAGTTGTAGTGGACTCAGTGTTGTAGTGGACTCAGTGTTGTAGCGGACTCAGAGTTGTAGTGGACTCAGTGTTGTAGTGGACTCAGTGTTGTAGCGGACTCAGTGTTGTAGTGGACTCAGTGTTGTAGCGGACTCAGAGTTGAAGTGGCAAAAACCTCAGTGTGTTTTGTGCAGCGAGGTTCTGGCACAAGAAATGAAGCCGTTAAAACTGAAGCGGCATTTGGAAACAAAACACCTTCTCTCAAAGATAAACCTGTTGAGTACTTTCAAAGACGACTTCAAGATCTGAGGACATCACACAAGTGTCTCACTTACCTGCAGCCATGGACATGGACATGTTGGATCAATCTGCAGCGGATAAACTGAAAACTATACCTCTGTCAAATGACACTATAAGTAGACGAACTGAAGACATGTCGGATGACATCAAACAACAGACACAGCTCGAATTTAGGCAAGTGGTCATTTTGCATTAACTACGAATCTACAGACATCACAAACAAAGCAGTTTTACTCGTTTACGTGAAACATGTGTGGGACGGGGACAGACAGGAACAATGTCTCTGCACAAGAGACATCCCCTATACTACGACTGCAGAGGACATCTTCAGCTCAGGTTCAAACTGCACCATCTTTACATTAAAGACATTTGAGAAGTTGAAAATGTTCCTTGATTTGGAACATTGATTTCGCGGCTTGTCATTAAGGGGCGATGGTGGGTCCCGCAGCCAGACCAGTTGAGAACCACTGACCTAGAGTTGTAGTAGTGCACTCAGAGCTGTAGCGGACTCAAAGCTGTAGCGGACTCAGAGCTGTAGCATTACATTACATTACAGTCATTTAGCAGACGCTTTTATCCAAAGCGACTTACAATTCAGAGTCTATCACATTTCTACACCGTAGGCACAGCTACGGGAGCAATTTTGGGGTTAAGTGTCTTGCTCAAGGACACATCGACATGCGACTAGCGGAGCCGGAGCCGGGGTTCGAACCGCCACCCCTCTGATTGAAAGACGGCCCTGCTATCCACTTAGCCACAATCGCCCCCATAGCGGACTCAGAGTTGTAGTGGACTCAGAGCTGTAGTGGACTCAGTTGTACTCACATCAAAGACATACAGGTAGTTGTCGATCAGATCCTCTACGATCTTCACCTCGTGCGCTCCTTTCCCGTCGGTCTGGAACAGACTAGGAGCGAACAGCAGCGACAGGTTCTTGGTGCACATCTGGTTCAGATCGGCACACTTCTGGACTCTGGCGGAGGAAGCAGACCCAGTTATTTAATGAGGAGACCTGCTGGTTCTAGAGCTGCAGGTGTGTGGGTGTGAGCTCACCTGTACAGGTGACTGATGAGAGCAGCCAGCGTGGTCCTGTTGACTCGAGGAAGACTCCGGATGATCTCTTTGTAGTGGTCCAACCTCTGAGACTTCTGAGGGATCTCTGAGGACGGAACCAGGACCGACTTTAAACCTGAGGTCTAAAAACCTCTGATGTCTCTTTGTAAACCTGAGTTTCTGTGTGGTTTAATGTACGATACAGCTCATACTGTTTATATTTACTCAAGAACTAGACGTCAGTACAACTTTGGCATACTAGTACTTTCTACTTTCACTCCACTGCATCTCACAAACGTACTGCTTTTTACTGCATTTGACATTCAAAGTTACTTTGTACCTATAAATCCTATGATATGAAGCAGTACTACACTACTAATATACTCAGTAGTACACACAGCATCTAAAACTGGCTTCACATTTACAAACTTTGTTAGTGATAAAACAGAATTAAATAATAATCTGTAATAATATAAGACCTTTAAAGGAGCCATTGTGCACTTTTACTATTGATACTTTAAGCATATTTTGCTGATAATACAACGTTTTTAATTAAATCGATCTTAAATAAAAAAAGAATAATTATTTTACTATGACTATTAAACAATGAGGAGGTGAAGAAGAAGACCTTGAGAAACTTTAAAGGAGCCCCCTTACAGTAAACCTCTGGAGAACACCTGAAACCTTCTGGTCCCGTAGTGAGTCCCTCAGACTGAACCCTGGTCTAAAGTAAAGTGGACTCACTGGCGGCCCCCTGCCACAGCGGGTGGAGGTCGGCCATGAAGATGGGGTTGTCGACCTCCCTGAAGAACCTCTTCAGGACGTCCGTCACGTCCTCGATGAAGTGGTCTCCGATCCGCAGTTTGACGTTTCGGGCGTCTTTACGGAACTCTTCCATCAGGAGTTTGATTCTGGACATGGCCCCGTTCTTCCTGTAGATCCCCTCGTGGCCCAGACCTGCGGAGCATGATCAGACCGTCACTAAAACCTGAACCTGCACCAGATCCAGGAATCCACCAAGAGTCACATCATTTTAAATACAGTGGGTTTCTTTCACGTTTCTATAATAAATTCAGTGTTCCTGAGCAGACAGAGAG